>NC_091987.1:69206944-69506944 GCF_044704955.1 Pristiophorus japonicus | reverse complement strand
TCGGTCCCCTAGTATTTCGGGAAGGTTATTTGTGTCTTCCTTCGTGAAGACAGAACGAAAGTATTTGTTCAATTGGTCTGCCATTTCTTTGTTCCCCATTATAAATTCACCTGATTCTGACTGCAAGGGACCTACATTTGTCCTCACTAATCTTTTTCTCTTCACATATCTATAGAAGCTTTTGCAGTCAGTTTTTATGTTCCCAGCAAGCTTCCTCTCATACTCTATTTTTCCCCTCCTAATTAAACCCTTTATCCTCCTCTGCTTAATTCTAAATTTCTCCCAGTCCTCAGGTTTGCTGCTTTTTCTGGCCAATTTATTTGCCTTTTCCTTGGATTTAACACTATCCTTAATTTCCCTTGTTAGCCATGGTTGAGCCACCTTCCACGTTTTATTTTTACTCCAGACAGGGATATACAATTGAAGTTCATCCATGTGATCTTTAAATGTTTGCCGTTGCCTATCCACCGGCAACCCTTGAAGTATCATTCGCCAGTCTATTCAAGCCACCTGCCATCTATGAGACGAGATGACAGAAGCACCCCATCAATGGTGAGAGAGGTTGCTCCAAAGAGGTGACAGTGAATGAAGAGTTCACTGCAAACACTTCCAAAGTGCAAACAGCTCACAAATCTTTTCCAAAATCTGAAGGCTTCAGCTTCTGACATTGGAAAGTAAACAGCTGTGAAATGGTAGCTTTTATACCACTTCTGCAGCTGTCAACTGACCAAAGCAATGGAGAGTCACTGAAAACCCGTCTCCATTTACCTGGCGTGAAACCCGAGGGACGGCAAAGCCATCAAAAGGTTGGTAAAATTGTTCGTGCCTCCTCTTAAGCCACTTAACTAGCATTTAATACTTTTTAATTAAGTTAATTACCTCTCCCGCCGCTTGCGAACACCGACCTGACAGTTGAGAAACTCACACGTCGGCAGGTTCAGAGTGGAATCCCGACCCGCTGTCATTCAAAGCCATTTTGACAGCAAGCCTGCCTCCAAACCCACACTCGCAGAGCTGGGAAGATTCCGGCCTCTGAGTGAGGACATTTCTCCTAATCTCAAACCTAAATGGCCGACCCCTTATTCTGAAACTGTGACCCCTGGTTCTAGACTCACCAGCCATGGGAAACATCCTCCCTGCATCTACCCTGTCAAGCCCTTGAAGAACTGTGTATGTTTCAATGAGTTCATCTCTCATTCTTCTAACTCTAGAGAATATGGACCTAGTCTACTCAATTTCTCCTCATAGGACAATCCCCCATTCCAGGAATTAGTCTAGTGAACCTTTGCTCCACTCCCTCAATGGCAAGTGTAACCCTTCTTAGGTAAGGAGACCAAAACTGTACACAATACTCCAGGTGTGGTCTCACCAGGGTCCTATATATTTGCAGTAAGACATCTTTACTCTAATACTCAATTCCTCTTGTTTTTGTATGTATAAAACCCAAAATGAACAACTATGACTGGGAGAAAGAGAAATAAAATTCAACTTACTACATGGTTATATGTAAGAATACTCTGAGATTCCTTTAAAATACCGGTAATCTTGTATTTTTTCCTTTGCATAACCTTTAGCAATTTTTTTTAAAAAGCTTAGCTGTGTTTTTTCACATTGCAACTGTTAATGCTTACTACAGGTACATAAGAACATAAGAAATAGGAGCAGGGGTAAGTCATTTGGCCCCTCGAGCCTGCTCTGGCATTTAGTAAGATCATGGCTGATCTCCAAAATCCTGAATTCCAAAAACCAGAATGTTTCAAAAACCGGACATCGCGCAGATCAGACGAAATCCGGAAATATATTCCGAAAACCGGGACTTTTTTTTAAAAAACGTGACTTCATGCTCAAATGACTGTAAAAATAGGAGAAAATCAATAGGGAAAATACTGGGCCCTAAAATTAATTTCATTAAAAAAAGTTATTAATTGGAACATTAGAAAAAACTCAAGAAAATAATCAAAGGACCTAAAAAGAAATGTGTCGTCAAGCTAAATGATAATCTACAATTATATTTACAGTTTAATGTCACCATTTTTGTGGGACAGTAACACATTTGCTGAGGCACTCCAAGGGTTAATGAACATGGGTATGAACAAAAAGATACTAAATAAATCATTTCCAAATGAGTGCAGTAAAGGCCGCCTCCTCCACTGACCCACGTGGTCTGGGCTGACGTAGTGTCCCTGGCAGCGGCGCCAAGCGTCGAGTTCTGTCGGTCAGTGCTGTGGCTACACAGAGGCTTGTTGTGGGGGTTGATGGGGGGATTCATGGGGTTAACTGTATGGGACCTCTCTCTTTCACACACATATCTTTAGTGATGAAATTCAACTACTAGATTTTTTTTTAAATAAATCGAAAGTCAGCACCAACACCATCGTCCTCCAGAACACCTGTGAGGATTCCTGGCTGGCCAGTCCTCTTATTCTGGACCAAGTGATCCTGACTAAGCTCTGCCAACAGATAATGTTCTGAACTGAATCGGATCCAAAATTCCAAACATTCCACAGTGTCCTCTCGGTCCTCAGCAATCTCTGTACGGCCCCGCTGGTGCCAGATGGAAGCCTTGCCATTAACTCACTTTTCAGGCAAAGTACTGCATTGAAAATATTATGAGAGTCTGCCTGGCCCTTCCTCCCCCGAACCACATGCACCTGGAACTAGGGCTTCCAGATTCGGATGTCGGATTGTCTCCGAAATTCGGAAAAACCCAAAACTCGGCCCAGGGGTTTCCGGATTCGGGACATCGGATTTCTGTTCCGAAATCCAGAAAAACACGAAAACTGGAATGGCCTCAGTCTCGAAGTTTCCGGATTTCGGAGGTTGTACTGTATAGGTATTATTCAATTTGTCAACAACTAGTGAAATTATTTCATAGTCAACTGATACAGCTTTTCCACTCTTACCCATTTCTTCTTATTGAAAAATAATTCCAGAACAACAGCAATGTAAATTTGATAGTAATTAAGTGACACCAAGTTTGGGTTTTAGAATCCTGAAGATTGAAGAACAACAGATAGACATGGGGAAGTAAAAATTATCAGTTTTTAAGTCTTGGAAAATAATGTTAGAATAAGAGATTATGCAATGAGTCTTGACATTAACAAATGATGGTATAAAGAGAAAGAGCATGCAAGAAAACATATTGAGAGCTTACAATGAACAGAGAAAAGTTTAAGAATAACAACCAAAGCCGTATGGTTAAACCACAGAAAGACAGCAGAGGATCTGATATTAAGAGCGGGATCACCTGACAAACAAACCATTCATTGCAAACTGTCCATGTTTGCAATTGAAATGCTATTAGAGTATCCCCAAATATAGGAGCAGTATTCAAGTCTGTGAGAACCTTAGCGTTTAAACAGAATTAACAGTTGTTAAGAGAAAATTATTGTTTGGCTCGCGAAAGGAAGCCAAGCTTCTTGGAGGCCGCTTTGGAAATGGAGATGTGGGAATTCCAGTAAAGTTAGTGAAGTCAAAGATGTCAACACTATGGAGACATTAAGGGCAAAAAGGCAGTAACGATTGGTTACATAAGAACATAAGAATTAGGAACAGGAGTAGGCCATCTAGCCCCTCGAGCCTGCTCCGCCATTCAACAAGATCATGGCTGATCTGGCCGTGGACTCAGCTCCACTTACCCGCCCGCTCCCCATAACCCTTAATTCCCTTATTGGTTAAAAATCTATCTATCTGTGATTCGAATTTATTCAATGAGCTAGCCTCAACTGCTTCCTTGGGCAGAGAATTCCATAGATTCACAACCCTCTGGGAGAAGAAATTCCTTCTCGACTCGGTTTTAAATTGGCTCCCCCGTATTTTGAGGCTGTGCCCCCTAGTTCTAGTCTCCCCGACCAGTGGAAGCAACATCTCTGCCTCTATCCCGTCTAACCCTTTCATTATTTTAAATGTTTCTTTAAGATCACCCCTCATCCTTCTGAACTCCAACGAGTAAAGACCCAGGCTACTCAATCTATCATCATAAGGTAACCTCCTCATCTCCAGAATCAGCCTAGTGAATCGTCACTGTACCCCTTCCAAAGCTAGTATATCCTTCCTTAAGTAAGGTGACCAAAACTGCACGCAGTACTCCAGGTGCGGCCTCACCAATACCCTCTACAGTTGCAACAGGACCTCCCTGCTTTTGTACTCCGTCCCTCTCGCAATGAAGGCCAACATTCCATTCGCCTTCCTGATTACCTGTTGCACCTGCAAACTAACTTTTTGGGATTCATGCACAAGGATCCAAAAAGAGTTTCATGCACAAGGACCCCCAGGTCCCTCTGCACCTCAGCATGTTGTAATTTCTCCCCATTCAAATAATATTCCCTTTTACTGTTTTTTTTCCCCCAAGGTGGATGACCTCACACTTTCCGACATTATATTCCATCTGCCAAACCTTAGCCCATTCGCTTAACCTATCTAAATCTCTTTGCAGCCTCTCTGTGTCCTCTACACAACCCGCTTTCCCACTAATCTTTGTGTCATCTGAAAATTTTGTTACACTACACTCTGTCCCCTCCTCCAGGTCATCTATGTATATTGTAAACAGTTGTGGTCCCAGCACTGATTCCTGTGGCACACCACTAACCACCGATTTCGAACCCGAAAAGGACCCATTTATCCCGACTCGCTGCTTTCTGTTCGCCAGCCAATTCTCTATCCATGCTAATACATTTCCTCTGACTCCGCGTACCTCTATCTTCTGCAGTAACCTTTTGTGTGGCACCATTTCGAATGCCTTTTGGAAATCTAAATACACCACATCCATCGGTACACCTCTATCCACCATGCTCGTTATATCCTCAAAGAATTCCAGTAAATTAGTTAAACATGATTTCCCCTCATGAATCCATGCTGTGTCTGCTTGATTGCACTATTCCTATCTAGATGTCCCGCTATTTCTTCCTTAATGATAGTTTCAAGCATTTTCCCCACTAGAGATGTTAAACTAACCGGCCTATAGTTACCTGCCTTTTGTCTGCCCCTTTTTTTAAAAACAGAGGCGTTACATTAGCTGCTTTCCAATCCGCTGGTACCTCCCAGAGTCCAGAGAATTTTGGTAGATTATAACGAATGCATCTGCTATAACTTCCGCCATCTCTTAATACCCTGGGATGTATTTCATTGGGACATGGGGACTTGTTTACCTTGAGTCCCATTACCCTGTCCAGCACTACCCACCTAGTGATAGTGATTGTCTCAAGGTCCTCCCTGCCCACATTCCTGTGACCAGCAATTTTTGGCATGGTTTTTGTGTGTCTTCCACTGTGAAGACCGAAGCAAAATAATTGTTTAAGGTCTCAGCCATTTCCACATTTCCCATTATTAAATCCCCCTTCTCATCTTCTAAGGGACCAACATTTACTTTAGTCACTCTTTTCCGTGTTATATATCTGTAAAAGCTTTTACTATCTGTTTTTTTGTTTTGCCAGAGTCTCCTATATCTGTGAAGCTAGTCTGATCTACTGTATTGTTTTGCCTTGCTGAAACTGACTGGACAGTCTATTACTTTTCGGACTGCTGTTTTGTTGTGCCGCTTGGAAATTGCAGAGTTGCACCGGGGTCTTGCACTGGCAGTTTTAGGCGGACCGCCGGTGTGCAAGGCTGGGTGTGCCACGGTCGCTGTGCTTTGAAGTTTTGGCGCGCCCATGTTCTGGCCGAGGGAAGACGCCCAGGGGGTGGACCTGCAATAGGGACCCAGGAGCAGCGGTGCCTGTGGGTGTGAAGACCTGCAAGAAGAGGTGGGTTGGTGTTTTTGTTTTTTTGATTCTTTTTCGGCGATTTAGTGGGTGGGGGTTTTGAGAGTTTTTGTTTTTTGTACTTTCCCTGGGCCCAGCTCATGGCTGCAATTGGTTTGGGAGGGTGCCTGGATTTCGGAGCATTTTCCAGATTCCGGACAGCCCCGCCACGGATCGGCGCGGTGTCCGGATTTCAGAACTCACGATTTCGGACGCTCAACCTGTACATAAATTACATTTTAATTATAACAAGATGTATAATCCATTCAAAAATTATTTAATTTTCAAGCTGCACTAGATATTTCTCACGATCATCACCAAGGAACACTCCCATAAGTGAGTCCTTGCTGTGTCCATATAAATCATAGGCAGTGCCTCCAAAAACACACAATATCTGGCAATGCATTGTTCAGATTCTAAAAGAACACACTTGTTACCTGAGCTCTCGTGTCATCCCAGTCTTCAGATAATGACCACTATCAGACTGTGTAGCTTAATCTATAATCTACAAATCAATTTCTACTGCTAATATATACCTAGCAGGAGCAAAAAAGTTAGCACACCAAATTCCACTAGATTATATTTCATTTACAACTTTCCAGTATGCAAAATAATAAAAACCTCAACTCACTAACACCCTGAAAAGCTGAATGCGGACCAGGGACCATAGCGCAAAATTGTGGGGTCAAGTCTAGCCCAAAGCTTTAACCTGTGCACTTACACAAGAAATGCTGAACTGCCCAAATGCTGACTAATATATTTCTTCGCCTGATATGGAGCTATCAGCACCATCAAGGAGCTTGGATGACATGCCTGCTGCAAGAAAACCTCCCCCTCTTCCTCCCAAGAGGTGGATCATCAACTAGGTTCGTCTCTTTCACAGCCTCTATAAATTATTTCACAAATGACAATTTACTGATCTGAGAGAGCATAAAAAAAGTCACTGATATCGTCTGATAATAATTGCATATTTCAACCCCCAGAGCCATTTGTTTGTGTGATTGGAACCAGCCAGCCTCTTAGCAGATGACAGGCACACCTGAAACTGCCTTTAACCGCCTTTAACCTTCAGCCAGATTTGTGAGCCAACAAAGAAACCAAGTCTGCAGCAATCAATTAATAATAATGAAAAATAAAGATTCTTGTTTCTTAATTAGGCAAATCAGGAAAACCCATTTCCACTGGCCAGAAATTTAAGATCATCATAGAACTAAATGAAAGAAGAGGTTAGAATTTTAACTTTGAAGAGAGTCGCTGGGACATGGAATATCCAACCACAAACAGTGGTGGAACTAGAATCCATAAAAACATTTGAAAGGAAAATGGAGTAATACTTGAAAAAAGAAAATGTTAAAAGGGTACAAGGCGATAGCAGGCAAATGGAACAAAGTGGTTAGCTCTTTTAGAGAGCCAGACAACAACTTGTATTTATATAGCGCCTTTAATGTAGAGAAATGTCCCAAGGTGCTGACACCGAGCCACGGAAGTAGAAATTAACGCAGGTGAGGGTCAAGGAGGTATGTTTTAAGGAGTGTCTTAAAGGAGGAAAATGAGGTAGAGAGACAGAGCGAGTTAGGCAGGGAGTTCCAGAGCTTAGGGCCTAGGCAACAGAAGGCACAGCCGCTAATGGTTGAGCGATTATAATCAGGGATGCTCAAACGGGCAGAATTAGAGTGCAGACATCTTGGGGGGTTGTGGGGCTGGAGGATATTACAGAGAAAGGGAGGGGCGAGGCCATGGAGGCATTTGAAAATAAGGGATGAGAAGTTTGAAATCGAGGCGTTGCTTAACCAGAAGCCAATGTAGGTCAAGAGCACAGGGGTGATGGGTGAGCAGGACTTGGTGCGAGTTAGAACACGGGCAGCCGAGTTTTGTATCACCTCTAGTTTACATAGGGTAGAATGTGGGAGGCTAGTCAGGAGTGCGTTGGAATAGTCAAGTCTAGAGGTAACAAAGGCATGGATGAGGGCTTCAGCAGCAGATGAGCTGAAGCAAGGGAGGAGATGGGCAATGTTATGGGAGGTGGAAATAGGCGGTTTTAATTATGCTGCGGATATGTGGTCGAAAGCTCATTTCAGGGTCAAATATGACACCAAGGTTGCGAACAGTCTGGTTCAGCCTCAAACAGAAGTTGGGGAGAGGGATGGAGTCAGTGACGAGGGAACGGAGTTTGTGTTGGGGACCCAGAACAACGGCTTTGGTCTTCCCAATATTCAATTGAAGAAAATTTCTGCTCACCCAGAACTGGATGTCGGACAAGCAGTCTGACAGCTTAAGAGACAATTTAGCACTGTTATAATGGGCTGAATTGTCTCTTTCTGCACTCTAAAATTCTATAACAAAGACAGATTCCCAATTTGTCAAAGAGTTTGCAGCAAAATCAGTTAATCAGAATATAAACAAGTGTAGATATAACGAAGTACCTAAACTTTCAACTTCAGTCCTTAAGTTCATTACCATGCTTTATTGATGTAAATGATTAATAAATCAGTTTGGCATTAAGATATCTACAATTGGAGGCACTACTTCACTTACCATTCATTTTATTACAATATCCAAGGACATTCCTAGTGTTTAAAAGGAAAGTGAACAATATTTGTTAAAATAAAATTATAAAGTATGGGAAAGGGATTTTCCAGAAAGCTGGCATAGGTGCGATTGGCCTCCTTCTGTGCTATAAAATTCAAAAATTTTATATCCTCATATCTATTTGCCATGGGGTAGACTAGAAAGAAAAGGAGGCCAAGGATAGGCTCTTGGGGTGCTCCAAAGGTAGCAGTAAAGAGGTGGAAAGAGAAGATATTGGTGAAGGAGGAGAATGGTGTGATTGACAGTGTCAAAGTTTGCAGGGAGGTTGAGGAGGACGAGGGAGGGATGAAGCACAGAGGAAGTTAACTGTCCCTTTGACAACAGCCGTTTCGCTGCTGTAGCAGTGACAAAAACCTGACTGATAAGATACAAACATGCAGAAAGATGGGCATGAATTTGGGAGACATCATCATCTATAAAAGCACAAAAACTGGAAAAACATCTAATATTTATTTGTAAAGCCACTGGCAATTTATTTGTGTTAAAATAATAACTTTCAATTATATAGCGCTTTTACCGAAGTAGAACATCCCAAGTCTCTTCACAAGTGTTACAAGACAAACAGATAAATTTGACACTGAGCCACAAAAGAAATTAAGGCAGATGACCAAAAGCTTGGTTAAAGAGATAGGTTTTAAGAAACATAGAAAATAGGTGGAGTAGGCCATTTGGCCCTTCGAGCCTGCACCGCCATTCAATGAGTTCATGGCTGAACATGCAACTTCAGTACCCCATTCCTGCTTTCTCGCCATACCCCTTGATCCCCCTAGTAGTAAGGACCTCATCTAACTCCTTTTTGAATATATTTAGTGAATTGGCCTCAACAACTTTCTGTGGTAGAGAATTCCACAGGTTCACCACTCTCTGGGTGAAGAAGTTTCTCCTCATCTCGGTCCTAAATGGCTTACCCCTTATCCTTAGACTGTGACCTCTGGTTCTGGACTTCCCCAACATTGGGAACATTCTTCCTGCATCTAACCTGCCTAAACCCGTCAGAATTTTAAACGTTTCTATGAGATCCCCTCTCATTCTTCTGAACTCCAGTGAATACAAGCCCAGTTGTTCCAGTCTTTCTTGATATGTCAGTCCCGCTATCCCGGGAATCAGTCTGGTGAACCTTCACTGTACTCCCTCAACAGCAAGAATGCCCTTCCTCAAGTTAGGAGACCAAAACTGTACACAATACTCCAGGTGTGGCCGGTTAGTTTAACATCTGTAGTGGGAAAAATGCTTGAAGGTATCATTAAGGAAGAAATAGCGAGACATCTAGATAGGAATAGTGCAATCAAGCAGACGCAACATGGATTCATGAAGGGGAAATCATGTTTAACTACTTTACTGAAATTCTTTGAGGATATAACGAGCATGGTGGATAGAGGTGTACCGATGGATGTGGTGTATTTAGATTTCCAAAAGGCATTTGATAAGGTGCCACACAAAAGGTTACGGCAGAAGATAAACGTACGCGGAGTCAGAGGAAATGTATTAGCATGGATAGAGAATTGGCTGGCTAACAGAAAGCAGAGAGTTGGGATAAATGGGTCTTTTTCAGGTTGGAAATCGGTGGTTAGTGGTGTGCCACAGGGATCGGTGCTGGGACCACAACTGTTTACAATATACATAGATGATCTGGAAGAGGGGACAGAGTGTAGTGTAACAAAATTTGCTGATGACACAAAGATTAGTGGGAAAGCGGTTTGTGTAGAGGACACAGAGAGGCTGCAAAGAGATTTAGATAGGTTAAGCGATTGGGCTAAGGTTTGGCAGATGGAATACAATGTCGGAAAATGTGAGGTCATCCACCTTGGGGGAAAAAAAACAGTAAAAGGCAACATTTCCTTTGCTGGCTGTAATTGTTACGAGTATCAGCAGCAGAATGTTCTTCTATTATTAATATAATGGCTACAATTTTACAACTTAATTTGTAATAGATTACCCGGAACTGTTCAATATAAACAGATCGAGAACCTAGGGCTACAAATTGGCCAGCATTGCGCCCATTTTTTCGGCGATATTTTGCCTTTTTTGACGGTAAATGGTACTTACCTATATTGGCCAAAGTTGTGCGCTGGCGGTTTTGAAATACCGCTGAAAAGCAGACCGCCGGCATGCAACGGCAAAAAAAATGCAACTGCTTAAAATTGCCCGTTCGGCGCACCCGTAGTTAGGAAGAAAAAAAATGCCCGAGAAAAGTTTTTATTTTTTTAATTCTTTTTCAGCGATTCACTAGATAAGTGTCTTGTGAATGTTTTGTGATTTTTTTGCAATTTTTGTGTGTGTTTTCCCTCCTCCCAGGGCCTGTCTTTTTCGTGGTAATCGGCACTGGACTAAAGTTGGCAACCGCGAATCCTCATGCAACACCAATTTTTACCGTCAGGTGCATTTTGTTGCCAATTTTACCACTTTAAAAAATAGCGCTATTTTTAACGTTATTTTAGGCAAAAAATGCCGAAAAAAATCCACCATCACCAAAAGACCAATTTCCAGCCCTTAGTGAGTTATACTCGCGTAATGAGTGCGAGTATGTTTATCTGGTAGATATTCAATTGTTTATTTATATCAATTGAAAATATCTTGATATTGTGATGCAATGAGGAACGTAGAATCGGAGCAGGGCAATCAGCCCATCGAGTCTGTTCCACCCATCAATCAATCTGTACCTAGCCTCAGCAGTTTTTTTGGGTGGTGGGGGAGGCGAGGGGAGGAAAGTTCTTTATCGGAGCCAATAAATTCTTGACAAATTCTCCATTTATACTAGTCCATCTGAGCAGAAACACAGAACTGATGTGCAAGATGGGTTTCAACTATCAACAGAATCAAAATACAAATGTAAAACCAATGGCCCAGATTTTGCAGTAGTTGTAACGCTGAGATTAAGAGTGCTCACCATTATTAAAGAGCAAGTCATACAGCAACTTCCAGTGACCGCACTTTCACAGTAAATCGGAAATCAGGACGTTGCTGCAGAGTTGTCCTGCTCCTCCAGAAGCTGCGCTATAAAAACATAAGAACATAGGAAATAGGAGCAGGAGTAGGCCATACGGCCCCTCGAGCCTGCTCCGCCATTCAATAAGATCATGGCTGATCTGATTATGGACTCAGCTCCACTTCCCTGCCCGCTCCCCATAACCCCTTGTCCCCTTATCGTTTAAGAAACTGTCTATTTCTGTCTTAAATTTATTCAATGTCCCAGCTTCCACAGCTCTCTGAGGCAGCAATTTCCACAGATTTACAACCTTCAGAGAAGAAATTCCTCCTCATCTTTGTTTTAAATAGGTGGCCCCTTATTCTAAGATTATACCCTCTAATTCTGGTCTCCCCCATCAGTGGAAACATCCTCTCTGAATCCACCTTGTCAAGACCCCTCATAATCTTATACGTTTCGATAAGATCACATCTCATTCTTCTGAATTCCAATGAGTAGAGGCCCATTCTACTCAACCTTTCCTCATAAGTCAACCCCCTCAACCCCGGAATCAACCTAGTGAACCTTCTCTGAACTGCCTCCAAAGCAAGTATATTCTATTGTAAATATGGAAACCAAAAACTGCACGCAGTATTCCAGGTGTGGCCTCACCAATACCTTATATAGCTGTAGGAAGACTCCCTTGCTTTTATACTCCATCCCCTTTGCAATAAAGGCCAAGATACCATTGGCCTTCCTGATCACTTGCTGTACTTGCATACTATCCTTACTATCCTTTTGTGTTTCATGCACAAGTACCCCCAGGTCCCGCTGTCCTGCGGCACTTTGCAATCTTTCTCCATTTAAATAATAACTTGCTCTTTGATTTTTTTCTGCCAAAGTACATGACCTCACACTTTCCAACATTATAGTCCATCTGCCAAATTTTTGCCCACTCACTTAGCCTGTCTATGTCCTTTTGCAGATTTTTGTGTGTCCTCCTCACACATTGCTTCCCCTCCCATCTTTGTATCGTCAGCAAACTTGGCTCTGTTACACTCAGTCCCTTCTTCCAAGTCGCTAATATAGATTGTAAATAGTTGGGGTCCGAGCACTGATCCCTGCAGCACCCTACTAGTTACTGGTTGCCAACCAGAGAATGAACCATTTATCCCTACTCTCTGTTTTCTGTTAGTTAGCTAATCCTCTATCCATGCTAATATATTACCCCCAACCCCGTGAACTTTTATCTTGTGCAGCAACCTTTTATATGGCACCTTGTCAAATGCCTTGGCATTGAAATACATACATCGTGAATTTGGGTACTTACATGATCATCATCATCATCATCATAGGCAGTTCCTCGAAGCGAGGATGACTTGCTTCCATCCCAAAAAGGTATGAGTTCACGGGTATTTCAATGAAGGACCTAATATTCCAGATCCCGAACTACATCGTGAAGGGTGAAAGATGCCTGTGCTTGGATTTTTTTTTTTTGTGTGGTAGCCGTTGCACACCAGCCACCACACGGGCTTGACAGAGCTAGGTCTTGGTCCAGTGGCAAGGATTAACCAAGACTAACTGGAGACCAGCTCTGCTGCACTGACCGAGCGCACACACATATCGCAGTGTGGGCTGGCCCGTGCTGCCCCTGGGCCCACGCCTCTCCTGGGCCCCGGTCACATCCCTCTACGGACTCTTGTCGCTCCTTCGCCCCTCCTGCTGTGCCTGCCCGCACTGCAATCAGCGACCTGGCTTCGCAGCCGTCGCTCTCCTGCAGCAGCACGTGCTGCTCCCTGAAGTAGCATGCCGCCGCACGCTGCTCCCTCCAATGGCCCTGGCCTGCTGATGGCCTTGCAGGTCGGGACCGCACCGATTTCTGGGCCGGGCCGCAGCACGCCGCTTACATGATAGATAGTCACTAAACACACCAGAAAAAGTTAGGGCTTGTTCATTCCAATCTAAGTGAATTTTTAATGGTGTGATAAGTCTTAATTAATGCAAAACAACCTATCTGGCACTGAAAATGAACTTTTACAAGTATGGAGTCTTATTCCTTCAAATTATTATTGGTGGATTTTTTTTTAATTAAAGAAAATGTTATACTTTTTCTTTGTCTCTTATGTATCTCTCTTAATCCCATCTTTCTTTCCCTTTCTTTATTTTGCTTTCTGTACATGATTTGGCAGTGAATTAAATATTCTAACTTACACTTCCTGGTTCAGACTCTGCGTGTCTCAGTAAGGATTCCTCAATCTGTTATGGTTAAGGAGACCATTGCTTTTCCTATTTACACAGGACCCAGATCTCCTGTAGAGGGTGCCACGCTGCTTTGCATTTCTAATTATCGCAACTTCCAGTGCAAAAGCCCAGAAAATGTCTGTGAGCAAGTCTAAGTATAATGAACGATGAGTGCTGTTCGCTCACCGCTAACGGCAAAATCCAGGACATTGTTTTTATCTCAGTGACAGGAATGAGAAATTTCTGTACGCCACCAAAATATGCTCAGCAATCAACAAAATGTTGTAACACTTTTAACACTGTGCACTGTAGCAGCAAAGAATCATTCTGTAACACTGAGAACTGGGCAAAATACACAGAGCAGTGGTACGATTAACTAACAACCTCCAATAATGTATTTCTGGGTATGCTTTACAAGGCAAAACAAATTTCCTGTTCTAATGTTTCAATATTATACACTGTTGTAAATCAGAGTGGCTACTTGTTTTCCCATTGTAGGATGATCAGGAGCTTATCTTTTTATTGGAAAAATTTAAGATTGCAATATCCAGGAGTGCACATTCTCAGACTGAATCATATATAATGTAACTACAGTACATAATATGACTTATTACTGTGTGATCATTGGAGTCTATGTTTACAATCACTGCAAATTTTGTAGTCGCAGTGCTGATTTCTGCTCTCTGGTATCAAACCGCTTCAATGATTGGCAGAAACCAGTATAGAAAATACAAAATTAAAATTCCCTTCCTTCATATCTCCCACAAATATCTTCAGAATTTTAGAAATGTATTTTTCAACCACCACACAGTTAAAAGTTATTTGGTTATCAGTGTTGTAATTCGAAACAGTTGTATTGATTTTATTCCACAGTCCCTCTGTTCTCAAAAGACGTACAGACAATTGTAAGTCCATGAAAAAATTAGACTTGGAACCAGATGGATGCATGTTATTTTCTCACTTTGAATTATACAGATGGACTTATGATACCAAGTAAAGTTCTTATGATACCAAGTAAAGGTTCAGAAATATTATTACAAATCTGAAACACAAGTGACAAATTCTAAATGTTTTTTTTTTTAAATAGTCCATCTACACTTCAGTGAACATTATTATTTCTCAGAAAAACTATGAAAAAGGCCAGAACACAAATCTGGCACCATTGAGACATTAGGGCGAGTATACTGGATAGACTTTGTTCCTATTTATACTAGGGGCAATCATTCTTTTTCAAAATGTGTTCACCAAAGGAGACTGGGACTACTGTCCCAATCCCTAGAACTTCAACAGGCACTCCTTCAAAATGCCTTTAACCATTTGTCATTGCTAGATTCCATTTCTAGCACTGGCTGCAAAACTGTAATTTAAACATGTACTCCAGCAAGGCCTACTTTGCAGCCTTACTAATCATTGAAAAAAGCTTCTACATCTGCCAAACTGACAAATACAGAATTGAAGTGGGGAATACATCTCCATTATTGGTATCAAAATCACAATTTAGTTTATATTCAAGAAGAAGAATTTTCATGTTAGAGCATGGAAGACATTTTCCTTTAAGACCAACAGAGAGCAGAAATTGTAATCCCATCGTTGTGGACTGGACCTGAACCTAAATTGATGCATTTAAAGTTCAAGGTGATAACCAAATGTTTTTAAAATGCTTACAGCCCCTCAAAAACATGCCCAATTTTGATCTTCAGTAACTGTTCATAGGATTGGCAATGTGTTAGTCAAATTCCTCTGGAGAAAAATGAAAGCTGCCTCTAAAAGCACTGATAATACTAAAACTACACTGCAGCATTACTAGAATGCTAAAATGTTAGATGTTCAGCATGGAATTTGCCCTACATCCAAGGTAGAATCTACACAATTCACTCGTGACTCTATTACTTACGAATGCTTCAGTATTTCTCATTTATGGGATAAAGTCCATACTTCAACTTTTAAATATCCTGTTTATCCCATGTGTTTGTTGATCCAGAGTTTTGCACTGTGTTCTAGTGTTAAAGAAAAATGAAACAGATCTAATGTTCCTAAAAGAAAACAAAAACAGGTAAGTATAACTAAGAGCCTAGCAGCAAAAATTAAATCACTGCAGACAAACCCTTTCAAGAGTAATACAGGATAGGCAATCCTGCATTTACAGATCCTAAAACGTATATTAAGTTTTTCTGGTTAAAACAACTTATTTTTAATCCACTAAAATAGCCTTTATAGTTATTTCTTCTTTCACTTAAGAAACACTCAATGTAACACACTTGTTCTGACTATCACTCCAAGGCCTTGGACACAAACTCACTGGAGGCTTGGAGTTAGTGCAGTAGGTACCAAGTCCCTCTCACTATGACAGACAGCCATAAACCTGTAGGCAAAGGATGAACCAATGACAATGTACACCAAAGGCTCCTCTGCCCTGAAAGCCAGGTCACAGGAGATAGTTCAAGTGCGCTGTTCTCTCAAAAAAAACAGCACTTTGCAATGTCGAAGCACAAAGTCTACATGTTGACATCATGCCGGTCTAAACTAATCTGGTGAGCAATATTTATTTGCTGCCGGCTGCATGAAACCCACTTAAATCACAGCTCAAAATGTTGCTTAAAATACAATTCTCTGAGTGGAAAGCAAATTGCATTTTATAACAAAACAGAATAATGAGAAAATGTAGCTTCATTTAAGATCTCAACAATGTCTTAAAAAAAAGAATACGTCAGAGCACGGAAGACGACAACAAGATGGACCCAAGCAAAAGGAAAGATATTTGCTGGGATGAGTGGAGGAAGAGAACTAAGATAATTTAGGAATAGATTAGGAGATCTTTGAACACAGGAAGCAAAGTGGAGGAGAAGGGAGAGAGACTTGCACTCATCTGAGTTGAGATGCAATTCTCATTGTTACAAATCCAGCAAAAATCTACCTTTTACATTGTGGGACGACATCAATGTAATTCAACCCTTTGAGGACTGATCATTTTATGAACTTAAACATTTAGGGAGGGGAGAAAGCCACTCAATCCAGTCAGCTTGCTCTGCCATTAATACAATTTTTATGAATCAATCTCACCCCTTTTCACATTTATTTTAAACTCAAAACTCATACTTCTCTATTTTATGTTCAATAAAGAATATAATTTCCTACTGAACATTGTGACAATTTATTGCATTTTTGAAAGGTCCCAGAATACACATCCTTAGTGCAAAATGTTAATATTTTAAGTAAATACTGTAAAAACAGGTGAAAATGTATGACTTGGTTTAGGAGCTAATGCTTCATTTTACATGCTACTTGCAATTTGTAATTGAAACACTTTAATAGAAACAGTCTTGCATCACAAATAATGGATTTTTAGAATAAAATTACTATGATGGGTATAAATCTATTGTGGCAAAATTTGTGGTCAACATTTTATCCTGCACATCTATACCCATGTCCTTGCCAATGTCTGCTGGCTCCCCACCCTTCCAGTGCATCAGATTCTGACCCTTAGATTCAATCACAGCCTCACTACTTCCTATCCACTAAAATCTTCTCTGGTCCCACTGTTCACCACTTTGCTCTTCAAATTCTGGTCCATTAAATGTATCCTGTCCCTCCACCCACTACTGATGTCAAAGCCTTCAGCCACATCCTTCTGGAGCCCGGAATTTAGTTTCTAAACCTCTTTGATCTGCTATCTATCCCGACTTTCGAAGACCTCTGCAATACGTAGCTATTTGACCATACTTGTCACCTCGCCTAAATTTCTCCTGTACTCCACACTCCATAGCCTCTGCCATAATATTTTGTTGATTGAAAGCCACTATATAAATACAAGCTGTTATCATTGCTATCCAGCTGGAAAGTAAGCATGTGAAGATATTGGGTGAGAAGAGGGCTGGAATGCCTCTCCACCTCCTCCCCCCCCACCCCCAAACAAAAATCCAACAGGGTTCCAACATATCATATTCAAGAGAGATTTGGTGGGGGGGTGGGGGAAAACGAGAATAGGAAAAACAAGCCCTTCAACAATGCTAACAGCAATTTGCACATTTCCTGAGTGGCCAGTTCCTGGTTGCAGACTTAGACATGGTTGTTATCAATATTATTTTATCATTCTATTTTTCCTCCCAGTGGCAGGGTTATTTAATGCAAGTTATTCCATTTAGCGCTAAACCAACTGAAAACTAAAACTCATTGTGAGAAGAGTTTAAACAATTGCAAAGGACCTCTGCTGGAGCCTCTTGTTTTCCATTTATATAAATGATTTAGATCAGACACAAGAGGAATGATATCAAAATTTGCTGATATCAAATTAGGGGGCATGGCAAATTGTGAGCTGGAATGCATAATGGCAGACAGTTTATCAAATGGGCATATGCAATTCAATGCAGTGATGTGTTAAGTACATTTTTGGGGAAACAGCAGCGAAAGAAGGTACACCCTAAACAGCAAGATCATCACAGTGGAGGAAGAGTGAAATCTGGGGTGTAGATATAGAAGACATAATATTTACAACAGAGCACTTGGAAAATCACAATATGGTTAAGTAGAGTCTTCGCGATTTTATGAAAGGGAAGTTGTGTTTGACTAATCTATTAGATTTGTTTGAGGGTGTCAGTAGCAGAGTAGATAAGGATCAACCAGTGGATGGAGTGTATTTGGATTTTCAGAAGGCATTCAATAAGATGCCACACAATAGGTTGTTACACAAGATTAGGGCTCATGGAATTGGGGGTAATATACTAGCATGGATTAAGGATTTGTTAATGGACAGAAAACAGAGCGTAGGAATAAATAGGTCATTTTCAGAATGACAGGCTGTAACTAGTGGGGTGCCGCAAGGATCAGTACTTGGTCCTCAGTTATTTACAATCTAGACCAATGACTTCGATGAGGGGACCGAGTGTAATATATCCAAGTCTTCTGATGATACAAAGTTAGGTGGGAAAGCAAACAGTGAGGAGGAAGTAAAGAGGCTGCAAAAGGATATAGGCTGGTTAAGTGAGTATAATGTGGGGAAATGTGAAATTATCAACTTTGGTAGAAAGAATGGAAAAGCAGAATATTTTTAAAAAGGTGAGACACTAGTAAATGTTGGGATTCAGGTGCCTTGTACATGAATCATGGAAAGTTAATATGCAAGTACAGCAAGCAATTAGGAAAGCAAATGTTATGTTAGCCTTTACTACAAGGGAGTTGGAGTATAAGGATAAGACAATCCTGCTGCAAATATATAGGGCTTTGGTGAGACCACACCTGGAGTACGGTATACAGTTTTGGTCTCCTTACCAAAGGAAGGATAAAGTTGTCTTAGAGGGGGTACAACAAAGGTTCACTAGATTAATTCTTGGGATGAGAGGGATGTCCTATGAGGAGAGATGGAATAGAATGGGCCTATATTCTCTGAAGTTTAGAAGAATGAAAGGTGATCTCACTGAAACACATAAAATTCTTGAGTGTCTGATAGGGTAGATGCTGAGAGGTTGTTTCCCCTGGCTGGAGAGTCCAGAAGTAGAGGTCATAGTCTCAGGATAAGGGATTGGCTATTTAGGACCGAGATGAGGAGAAATTTCTTCACTCAGAGGGCTGTGAATGCTCATTGAGTATATTAAAGACTAAGATCGATAGATTTTTGGGCACTTAGGGAATCAGGGATAATGGTGATAGGGTGGGAAAGTGGAGTTGATGTAAAAGTTCAGCCATAATCTTATTGAATGGCTGAACAGGCTTGAGAGGCCATATGGCCTACTCCAGCTCCTATTTCTTATGTTCTTATAATAAAACACAAAAGGGATTCCAGATTTTATAGATAAAGGCACTAAATATAAAAATAATAAAAATAAATTATATTGAATTTGGGCAAGACATTTATCAGACCAGAGATGTAGTATCATGTGCAGTTCTGAGCATCCCATCAAGGGAAGGAATTTGGAGCGATAGAAAGTATACAATGGATATTCACTAGAATTATACCAGGAATGAGAAATGATAAGTTAGCTTGGCTTGGCTTAGTGGTAAAACTCTTATCTTTCAGTCACAAAATTGTGATTTCAAGGGACAGTACAGCAGTTGAGCACATAATTTAGGTAGACACTTCACTGCAGTCCTGATAAATTGTTATATGATCAGAATGTTATTTTTTAAGATAACATGTCTGTCTGCAGATAGGCATGAAAAAATTCTCATGTCAATTTTTTGAAGAGCGAGTCCTTCCAGTGTCCTGGTCCACATTCATCCTTCAAGTAACACCATCAAAACAGATCAACCTGTCATCCATCTCATTGCAGTTTGTGGAACCTTGCTCTACACAGATTGCCGCAGTATTTTCCTACAAACACCAACAGTGACTACACCTCAAAATGTAATTAAATGACTGTGAATCACTTTGGGACAACCTTAAGTCATGAAAGGCATCAAAAAATACAAGGTTTTTTTTTAAAGTTATGACGAAGTAATTAAAATGTCAGAGTTTTGTCATCGGAAGAGGTTATAAATGAGGATCAAATAAATTTTCCAGATTATGAAAGATTTTGAGGGTAAAATGGTGAAAGATTGTTGCGACTGTTGGTGAATTATTAACAAGAGAGCACATATTTAGGATTCATCATAGGCAATCCCTCAAAATCGTGGAAGACTAGCTTCTACTACAAAAGTGAGTTCTCAGGTGACTGTACAGTCCAACATGGGAATTACAGTCTCTGGCACAGGTGGGACAGACAGTCGCTAAAGAAAAGGGTGGGTGGGGAGTCTGGTTTGCCACATGCTCCTTCCGCTGCCTTTGCTTGTTTTCTGCATGCTCTCGGCGACAGGACTCGAGGTGCTCAACACCTCCCCGGATGCTCTTCCTCCGACTCCCAGGTGTCGGTGGGGATGTTGCACTTTATCAAGGAGGTTTTGAGGGTGCCCTTGAAACGTTTCCTCTGCCCACCTGGGGCTTGCTTACCGTGAAGGGGTTCAGAGTAGAGCGCTTGCTTTGGGAGTCTTGTATCGGGCATTTGAACAATGTGGCCTGCCCAACGGAGCTGGTCGAGTGTGGTCAGTGCTTCGATGCTGGGGATGTTGGCCTGATCGAGAACACCAACATTGGTGCGTCTATCCTCCCAGGGGATTTGCAGGGTCTTGCGGAGACATCGTTGGTGGTACTTCTCCAGTGATTTGAGGTGTCTACTTTATATGATCCACGTCTCTGAGCCATACAGGAGGGCTAGTATCACAACAGTCCTGTAAACCATAAGCTTGGTGCCAGATTTGAGGGTCTGATCTTCGAACACTCTCTTCCTCAGGCGACCGAAAGCTGCGCTGGCGCACTGGAGGCGGTGTTGAACCTCGTCGTCGATATCTGCCATTGCTGATAATAGGCTTCCAAGGTATGGAAAGTGGTCCACATTGTCCAAGGCCAAGCTGTGGATCTTGACGACTGGGGGGGCAGTGCTGTGTGGCAGGGTCAGGTTGGTGGAAGACCTTTGTCTTACGGACGTTTAGTGTAAGGCCCATGCTTTCGTATGCCTCAGTGAAGATGTTGACGATGGCTTGGAGTTCAGCCTCTGAATATGCACAGAAGCAAGCGTCGTCCGCGTACTAGTTCGACTGACAGAGGATGGGACGGTCTTGGATCTAGCCTGGAGGCCACAAAGGTTGAACAGGTTCCCACTGGTTTTATAGTTTAGTTCCACTCCAGTGGGGAGCTTGTTGAGCGT
Source organism: Pristiophorus japonicus (assembly GCF_044704955.1). Classification (NCBI taxonomy): domain Eukaryota; kingdom Metazoa; phylum Chordata; class Chondrichthyes; family Pristiophoridae; genus Pristiophorus; species Pristiophorus japonicus. Next base: position 69,485,798 of record NC_091987.1, on the reverse strand, counting down.
GAGGTGGAGCACTTCAGCAAGGAAAATCAAGAAGAGGGTCGGCGCGATGACACAGCCCTGCTTGACCCCGGTCCAGACGTGGATTAAGTCTGTAGTGGATCCGTTGATCAGGATTACGACTTACATGTCGTCATGGAGCAGGCAGAGGATGGTGACAAACTTTTGGGGGCAGCTGAAACGGAGGAGGAAGCTCCATTGTCCCTTGTAGTTAACAGGTCAAAAAAGACCATGTACAAGGGTTGGTGCTGTTCCCTGCATTTCTCTTGCCGTTATCGCGCTGTAAAGATCATGTCTGTTGTACCCCGTAATGGACGGAATCCGCACTGTGACTCCGGGAGGCGTGCTTTTCAAGATGGCGGATGGGATAGCAGCTCCCCAGGGAGCTCTCCCCGAACAAACCTTCCTCAGGCCATCCGCTGCTATCCTTCACCTCTCTCTCCCTCAACCTTCCCCTCCCGCCACCCTGACTAAGCCCTCTCTGGACGCGCTACACACCCCCCCCCCCCCCCCCCCCCGCTAACGATCGGGCCTTCACCCCCCTCGCCGATGTTCAATGGTTTTTCAATTATTACCTGATTATTAGAACATGGAATATGGCTAGTAAGGCAGAGACTATATCATTCAAACTAAAATTGGATAAGAATTTGAAATGAAGGAATAAAATGAGATATGGGAAAGGGTACAGAAATGGGATTACATAGATAGTTCCAATTGAAGAACTCGCATCAGCACAGGCTCAGTGAGGTGAATGTCCTCCTTTCTGCTATAATTGTATATACCAGCTACTAGTGACGAACTTTGAAAGTAATTGTTAATAGAAGTGATTCATTAATTTTATACATTAAAGAGTTGAAAAGCAGCTGCTGATTTAAATTAGTAACTTGTATGGAAGAATAGCACTACATATTGGAACAATGCTTTGGATTGGGAGAGAGATTTATTTTCACATTCCACTCAATTCCCTGTGCAATACGTCTAAGAGAAGCACTGACCAGAAGGCCAGATGTCTTTCTGCAGGAAAGGAAGAGGACAAAAAAAAAACAGGAAGGACCTTACTAATGCCACCTTCGCATAACTGCAACACTGGTAGTGAGAACTATCCACTTTCACTCTCAGCAGCTCAGAATGTCTCATGAAAGGAAGAAAACGGGACGGAAAAGGTTGTATAAAGTATATTTTTCACTAATACATGCAAAAAATTAAAAAGGTTAATAGAAGGATTGATTTTGGAAAAGATCTTTAAAGAGTAGCAACATCATATTTAAGAATCAAACAGAAAAAAACATGAAAACAAAATAGAAATAAACAGTAAAATAATCAAATTTTCTTGTGAATGTTATTCTCAAAAATAAATATCCCAATTACTAAAACAAAACTATAAAATAAATCTTTAAAATATGGTGCAAAGCAGCCATTGACAACTGTTAACATGTTTTGACATCTTACAAAATTGTCAACTTGGGGAAAATGTTAATATCCTGTAATGACATTTAGGATCAATAAGCCTGACAGTTTGCAAATCATTTTAAACCTATGACTATATTTCAAGAATGACAGATCAAAATGAGCTATGTTTAAAATCAGAATGTGATGATTCCCACTCCTGAAACTGACATTTGCCAAGCCTAAAATACTGAGACAGGGAAATTACTTCTATAATATTTGCTCTTTCTCTAAACACACATCAAGGTTCATAGCATCATTACAAAGCTTTCAACAATCAAATATATTTTAAATACTTAGATATAACAAAATATTAAAAGCAGACAATTACTGGGAGCATGAGACAACTTGGAGATAGCCATTGGAATATGAACAGACAAGTCTCAAGTCAGTACATCGCAACATGTGGAAAAACCAGTTAAGAATTAAACACCACTACATGCATTTGGCTTCTCCGCAGAAAAGTGGAAGTCAGCAAATTTTAGTGCGTGACCAGTTGGAGCAGGTACAGATTATAATTGGATCCGTTTGCATAAATTAAAAACAAATGATCACAATTACATAGAGAATTTACAGCACAGAAACAAGCCATTCAGTTCTATGCCTGTTTATGCTCCTCACCAGCCTCCTACCACTCTATTTACTTCATCTCACCCCAACATATCCTTCTATTCTGTTCTCCCTCATGTGCTAATATAGCTTACACGTAAATGCATCAAATGGTAACCCTATGCCAATGTGGCATCTAGGTGTGAGGCCACATCTGGAGTACTGCGTACAGTTTTGGTCTCCGTATTTAAGGATATACTTGTATTGGAGGCTGTTCAGAGAAGGTTCACTAGATTGATTCCGGAGATGAGGGGGTTGACTTATGAAGATAGGTTGAGCCTATATTCATTGGAGTTCAGAAGAATGAGAGGTGATCTTATCGAGAGCTGTGGAGGGTGGGTGGTTCACTGAATATATTTAAGGCAGAGATAGACAGATTTTTGAGTGATAAGGGAATAAAGCGTTATGGGAAGTGGGCAGGGAAGTGGGGCTGAGCCGATGATCAGATCAGCCATGATCTTATTGAATGGCGGGGCAGGCTCGAGAAGCCAAATGGCTTGTTCCTGCTCCTATTTCTTATGTTCCAACCTAGGTTTGAAATGTTTAGTTTATATGATGATGTGAATTTCAAAATATTATTAGGGAAAAAGCAAAGATTGCAGTGTTACTTTCCCTGCAACAATATTCTAGGCCCGGTTTGAAAACGTAACCTTTCTCAACCAATTTGCAAACTAGGTCACTCTTGCCTATCCTAAAATATGACTCTTAATATTTCTCCCAATAATGACAACTCTCAACAATCTGGACCTAAAGGGTTCAATCGTCTGTATGGTTGTGGCTCTGCAATGCTATCAGGCCTATATTAACTGGCTCAATGACAAGTTGAATAATCGGCGCTGCCTTTTACTTATAATAATCATTTCAACTTTTATGAAGGAAAACAAATCGTCTCATCCTCCGCTCCTACCCACTCCAAACCTGCAGTTCCCTTTTTTGGGATATCTGCAGAAAGTAAAACAATTTCTCGGTTTGCAAATGGAACAAACTTGTTTTCCAACCAGATCTAACTGAAGATAGTGGAACTCGGCTTGGTTTAACGATGGGACAATTGCTGCTGCCCCCCCTGTCCCCCTGTCCCAGTACCTGTGTCGGTGCTGGTGCTCCTCCCCGCCTCCATGCACCATGACTCCGCCGCCTTGTAGCCCGGCGCTGGCGTCCCGTCCCGCCGGCCTGCCCTGCTCGATATGCGGGATGAGCACGTCCTGCAGCCCCAGGTCGAAGCGCCTGTGCTTGGAAGAATCGGGCAGGAAGAAGATGGCCCCGAAGCAGAGGGTAATGAAGGCGCTGAGGATGAGCAGCAGGATGAATTTCTCCGACAGCCGCAGGGTGGCTCTGTGATGGGGGTAGAAGGAGACGGACGAGCTGGGGCTCAGAGCCGCCAACCGACGGCTCGACACCGGCAGCAGCGCCGGGCTCGACATCACTGCTCCCCACCGCCGGCAGCTGGTGTCAGGGGAAGGAAGGAAGAAGGGTCGCCGCTTGCAATATCTTAGATCAGACGGTTAATATTTGTTGCCCCCTCTCCCCGCGTGGCCCGGCAATGCCGGGCCGCCTCAGTATCGCCGCCGGGCGACCAACATCGAGCCCCCCGGTCGAGAGCCTCGAACCGTTACAGGAACTGCTCGTGGCGAGCTCAGGTACAGCGCCACTGCGCCTGCGCCGCCCCACAGCAGCGCGAGGGGGGGGAAACTGATCCAGCCCCCTCTTCTGGTCTGCGCATGCCCGGCAGAGGGGGGGGGGGGGGGACGTGATCCAACCCCCCGGGTCTGCACATGCCCGGCAGCAGTGAAGGGGCAGAGGGGAGTGATTCAGCCCACTTCATCCGGTCTGCGCATGTCCGGCAGCAGTGAGGGGCGGGGGGAGTGATCCAGCCCCTTTCCCCCCGGTCTGCTTCTCTGCGCATGCCCGGCAGCCCCTCTCGCTCTTTGTCGTCCAGGATCCGCTTGTCACATCTTAGGGTCAAATTAGACCTACACCTTTCGCTGCAGATCACGTTTGCACGCCGTTGAGTGTGGTACAGCAGAAAACATACCCTCAAGGGAAGACGTGGCAGATATATTTGCATGGTAAACAAAAAGACAAAAATCTGCAGGTGCTGGAAATCCTAAAACAAAAACAGCAAAGCCAAGAAACACTCAGCAGGAGAGTCGGCATCACTAATAGATGAGTGGGCGGTTCAAGTGTCGATTTTTTTTTTGACCCCGACGAAGGGTCCTCACCTGAAATGCTAATTCGTGGAAACATAGAATCATAGAAAGTCACAGCACGGAAGGAGACCATTTCGGCCCATCGTGCCCATTGTGCCAACAAAGAGCTATCCAGCCGAATCCACTTTCCAGCTCTTGGTCTGTAGCCCTGTAGGTTACTGCACTTCAAGTGCACATCCAAGTACTTTTTAAATGTGGTGAGGGTTTCTGCCTCTACCACTCTTTCAGGTAGTGAGTTCCAGACCCCCATCAGCATCAGTGTGAAGAAATTTCCCCTCAAATCCCCTCTTAACCTTCTACCAATTACTTTACATATATGTCCCCTGGTTGTTGACCCGTCTGCTAGGGAAATAGATCAGTCCTATCCACTCTATCTCGGCCCCTCATAATTTTATATACCTCAATAAAGTCTCCCCTCAGCCTCCTCTGCTCCAAAGAAAACAACCCCAGCCTATCCAATCTTTCCTCATTGCTAAAATTCTCCATTCCAGGCAACATCCTCATAAATCTCCTCTGTATCCCATCTAGTGCAATTACATATTTCCTGTAATGTGGTGACCAGAACTGCATGCAGTACTCTAGCTGTGGCCTAACTAGTGTTTTATACAGTTCAAGCATAACCTCCCTGCTGTTGTATTCTATGCCTCGGCTAATAAAGGCAATTATTGCGTATGCCTTCTTAACCACCTTATCTATCTGGCCTGCCACCTTCCAGATACCAAAGTCCCTTTGTTCCTCTAAACTTCTCAGTGTCCTACCATTTAATGTGTATTCCTTTGCCTTGTTAGCCCTCCCCAAATGCATTACCTCACACTTCTCCAGATTGAATTCCATTTGCCACGGTTCTGCTCACCTGACCAGTTCATTGATATTTTACTAGTCTACAGCTTTCTTCTTCATTATCAACTACATAGCCGATTTTAGTATCATCTGCAAACTTCTTAATCATGCCCCTTACATTCAAGTCTAAATCATTGATATATAATCACTAAAAGCAAAGGTCCTAGGGCTAGAACCTCCACTTTTTTTGCATGCTTAACGCCCAATTAACACCCATTTTATCGCTGAAATGACATATAATGCCAGATATCGCCCATTTAGCCACAAAATGGAAATTGATGCCCATTTTTAGGAAACTTACTTTCCTAAGTTACTTTCCCCATGTACATAAGGGCGGGAAAAAATATTACCGTCCGCCCACTTTTTGGGGCGGAATCATCAGAATGGGCGAAATAAACACCCATAATATCACTCGGCATTAATTTCCGCGTTGATTTATTGCCGAGATTCATTAATACCGCCCGCCCACTCTTTTTTGTCGTAAAGACCATATTTACCGAAACTAGCGGCCATGAAATCGCCCAGCGTCAATTTCACCACCTCGCACATATATCGCCCACAGTATCGCTTGCCCAAAAAAACGGCCACAAAAAGTGGAACTGTTCTGATCGAACGCCAGCGGTGTGGCTGACATTTTAAAAATCCCACTCTTACGTGAGGAGCTCATATCTGAACGATTTGCCTGAAAGAGCGTTGATGTGAGTGACAATGCTGACACACTGCTGTGTGTGTGCAGCTCAGACATCAATGGTACCTATCACCTTGGTGCCAGTTAAAGTTTACGTTGATTGATGTTAAGTTGTATTTAACCCTTTCATGTTAAGGAATCACCAGTGTGTAATGGTGCAGCTATCTGAGACAATGCGCAACAAGGTTATGTTCAATAACAAAAATGTTATCCCAACATTGGTCTGAAATCATAAGTAGCACAGCCAATAACACCCAACCCCCGCCCACACCCCACTTTTTGCACCATTGACATAAATCACATGTTCAACAGAGAATACAAAGGCAAAGCAGAAGTGTGGTCCCCAGCCCCCATACATTGCAACAAATTGCATACACCCAGATGGAGATATAACACAGCCATCACCTGCGCACATGCACCTCACTTTGCTTCCCCCCTCCCTTCTTCTCCCCACCTCTACCCCTTCCCCTCCTCGCTCCACGGTGCCTGGCCGAGGAGCTCCTCAAGCTATGCCTCATTGGGGGATGAAGGCAGATGCGATGGTTGCACGGGTACGGGAGTGGGGGGATGCCGAGGGAGCAACATTCTCTGATGCAGAAGCAGGATCTTGGTCCTTGTTCTCATCTGTCGTTCGCAATGGTTGTGCGGAACCTCGGGGTGGAATGCCACGTTTGGGGACCACTGGGAGGCCAGTGCCAGCAGTGTTCCTGGCTATCGCATCCAGGGCCTCCGCCATCCGTGGAATGTACTCAGTCATGGTGGCCAGCTGACGGGATATGCCTCCCAATGCTTCGATGAGCTTGTCACCAATATCTACAATCCTCACGGACAACTGTACCAGCTCTCCGCTACCCTCTGGCACTCGTGGAACAGACCTGCCACGTCAACGGGTCCTCCACGGGGTCAGCCCAGTCCTGGGGACAAATGGGGTGCCCTGTGGCGAGGTGCTTGGGGCCTGTACCTCCAGAATAGAGGCAGGGATGACCGGAGGACCACAAGATGGCCTTGGGGTGGATTGGCTTCTGGAGCGTGGCGATGCAGATTCCACGAAGTCCACGCTCTCATCTGTGGAGAACAGACCCAGTGGATTGAAAGGCAAGAATTGGAGCTCCTCAGCACCAGGTGTAGGATCGTCTGCCGACTCCTGCCCCGTGCCCCCACCTTCTGGCCTCTGTGGTCTTGCCTTGGCACGCGCTGCCGACTGAGCTGAAAAACACAAATGAGATTAGTAGAGGAGAAGGGGGTGCTAGGGACACAAGGTGTGTCCAGCGCTACACACAGCATATGCACGACAAAAGCACCACCGCTATCAAAATCATCGCAGACATCACATTTCATGACCATCAACACATTTGCATTCCAATGATTTACATTAGGCCAGCATTATTTCTATGACAATTTGAGAAATCATCTATTATATATGATTGTTCGGATATGAGTGGGTGTGGCATCTATTGACTTTACATCACGCAATGGTGTAAACTTTACTCACGTGGCATCACTTCAGGGTCTGCAGATGCGTCCATGGCTGTCCGTGGATGTAAAGTCACGAGTGTAAGCACACGCTCCTCCATCTCTGTGATGTCACTGGGGACTGGTAGCCCCCAACCCATTCGCCTCTGCACGGACCTTATCGTCGTTAGCTTCTTCTGTAAAAGGTGACAGGACGACATGGCATGAGATCATTGCGTGATATCATTGCTAGGTACTGTCACAGTGACTGATACAACACATAACCGACAGATGTAATCATGATTATTATAAAAATTATCATTCTTTACCTAAAGACGTACACCGTGACCGCAGGATTTGAGTAAAACATTCCCGGTAAAATCACATCTGATGATAGTCACTCATGACTGTTACAAATCAAGTTATATAAATACATAAGTACATGTAAATAAATGTAATACTTACTCTTGCGGATCCCACAAGGTCGTTCCATCGTTTGCGGCATTGGTTGCCCTCACGCACCTCGTTGGTCACCAATGAGACCACCTCTGCTATCTCGATCCATATCTTCTGGTATGCCTTTGGGGTGGGCTTCCCATGCCCTCCCTGTGTCAAATCAACCCAGCGTGACTCGACCTCCTGCAGGAGGGAGGTATTTGCCTCATCCGAGAGCCTTCTGGCTCTTTTGCGCCCTCCAATGTGCTCCTCTCCCACCTCACTGTTCTCTCCAGTGTCAATCTCCACAGCGTGCTGTAATGCCTCCTCCTCTTGCTCCATTATAGGCAAATTCAGGCAAATATGTGGTTGGTAACAGCTACTTTTTGTTTGCCTATTGAAGCTCTAAAGTCTCCCTCCTTCCTCCCAAAGCAGCCACACCACACCCAGACACGCCTTCAGTCCCTCTGAGCTCCCCCTCTCTCTGTCTCCTCTTCTGCGCATGTCATAATGACTCTTGACCTCCTGAATCACGGGAATCGAGCATTGCCATGCCATTGCTAAGGGCAGCCACACTGTACGGCAGAAGGTCAAAAAAATTTTACGCTACCGCCCATTTTATATCGCTAGCGGTAACGCCCATTTTCAAAAGTGGAGACGAGGTGCTTTGAGAATGGGCGAGAAGCCGGCGATCTGAAAACCCTTTTATAATGCCCAAGCCGGAAATATCGCCCATTTTTGGGCGATAACCACAAAAGTGGAGGTTCCAGCCCCTAGTACTGAGCTCCACAGATGCTAAATGACCTGCTGAGAGTTTCTGATAAATAAAAGGGTGTGGGGAGGAGCAGGGAAATGCACCTAAGTTGATAGCTCTTTCAAAGAATAGCAATGGGTCCTCCTGTGCTGTAAAATTCTATGAACCTATCATGTATGTAAGTGACATGCAATATTGTGGTTTGGTGATTTATAGAAAATGAACCTGTTGTGGGTGGCACAACTACAAGTGAGTTACATAAGTCACAAGCAAACTATTTCTATGAAACCCTTGTGTGGGTCTATTGTTATACAGGTACAATAAATATACACAGTAAAATTGATTTATAAGTCCAGTAACTCCAAGGTTCAATTCCTGGTTTGGGCTGAGTTAACCATATAAACTCAGAAAAGTTGATGAACTGCTTGAAAAAAGCTAGCACAGCCCAAAATGCAGACAGCTCAAAAAACAAGGTACAACTGAAACACAACCCTGGATAAAGACCTGTGACCAATACTCCTGCTTCGAGGTGACTGAATACATTAAATTCCTTTTTATTACATTGGATTTCATGATTTTTACTAGTGTTTTGGGATCACACTCCGCAATTCAGTTTGTTTTTCTGTGAAACCTGAAATCCCAGCAGTCGTGCATATGACATATATAAAGATGTAGTTACAATGGGAGTGTCGTGGGAGATGAACTTGTCATAACTTAAGCTGCTACAATATCCGATATTCCATCGATTATATTACAGGAGGAAAATGCACACAACAGTGCAAATTTTATATTGGTGGCATTAGATATTCTTGAAGAGGGAAGTGAGCCCTGCTGGTGCAAAGTTTATTTTCTAGGTTGGTCTAGGGACATGCCCCCAAGGCAATTATGTTTTTTGATACTTTTTGGTATATTCTCCAACATTTTGACGTTTATGCAGAATCAACATTTGAAGCCAAAATTAATTTATTCTGGAATGACATATATATATGGTTAAAATAAAAGTAGCTCAATCACTTATTTCTTGTTTTTTGCTGAAGGTATTACTCAGTGAGTATAACACCATCCAGGTCAAAACAACCAGTTTGATTGGCACCCCATCCACCACCTTAAACATTCACTTCCTCCATCATCGGTGCACCGTGGCTGCAGTGTGTACCATCTACAAGATGCACGGCTACAACTCGCCAAGGCTTATTCAATAGCACCTCTCAAACCCACAACCTCTACCACTTAGAAGGACAAGGGCAGCAGGTGCATGAGAATACCATCACTTCCAAGTTCCCCTCCAAGTTACACACCATCCTGACTTGGAAATATATCGGCGTTCCTTCATTGTCGCTGGGTCAAAATCTTGGGGGAGTACCTTCACCACACAAACTGCAGCGGTTCAAGAAAGCAGCTCACCACCATCTTCTCAAGGGCAATTAGGAATTGGCAATAAATGCTGGCCTTGCCAGCGAAACCCGCATCCCAGAAATGAATTTTGAAACATTTCAGCAGACCTACATGTATGTGGGTTCCATAACTGTATTAGATTATACTATAAATAATATTGGTATGTAGGCTTACTTATAGCATCATAAACATATTGAAACAGGCATAAATAATAATTTATTGCAAAAAGTATTGTTGTTAAAGCATGTTAGCACACCACAACCAAGGATAGAAATACCACTTCCATTTCCAACCCGTTATGAAGATAGTACACTACCCAAACTCCAATCATGCTCGAGGTCGTTCATCCACTATCCGGAAGAACTCTTAGTGATCAGCAATTCAAACTAACTTCCTGAGCTCTGTATTTAATCCAATGATTTTCAATCAACTGAAATATTGTTTCAGTAATTCTGAGCAGTAAGTAGCTGCAGCCCCTTAATCCAAATTATCCTTAACTGTCCAAAATAGCTTGTCTTTTTATGAATTTCAAGTTTACTTCAAAGAGTTCCTGAAATTATCAAAGGAAAATCAATGAGATAATTGATTTATGAGTTGAAATCATGCAGTCCAATATTAGTAGTGTTTTTTCTGCTTTTAACTTTCTTTAAAATAGCAAACAGAGGAATTTCATCTGAATGCATCTGTTAGTAATATTGTACTGTGTAATCCCACCCACTGAGCATCTAGACTGTGAGAGGAAGTGACCCTTAGTCTTAATAAAAGTGAAGTTAAAATCAATAAACTCTTGTATTCATGATCCCAAAGAATAGATTCCCCAGAATCACCATGGGCATAATATAACATAAATTTGTGTTAAGTGCATTCTAGAATTGATCTTATACTACCAAATGAAGACTTGATCACAAAAATCTAGGCTGACACTCCAGTGCAGTACTGAGGGAGTGCTGCACTGTCAGAGGTGCCGTCTTTCAGATGAGACATTAAATCGAGGCTCCGTTTGCTCTCTCAGGTGGACATTATAGATCCCATGGCACTATTTCGACAAACAGCAGGGGAATTGTCTCCATTGTCCTGGCCAATATTTATCCAACAATCAACATCATTAAAACAGATTATCTGATCATTATCACATTGCTGTTTATGGGACCTTGCTGTGTGAAAATTGGCTATTGTTTCCTACAATATAACAGTGACTATACTTCAAAAGTACTTCATTGGCTGTAAAGCATTTTGGGACATTCTGAGGTCATGAAAGGTGCTATATAAATGCAACACTTTCTTTTCTTTCAAAGGGGCAAACCACTGAACACCACCAAAGTAAATAAACAAGACCCAATCCCTTGTTATATCTCCATTCTACAAGTTTTTTCAATGTGAAGCAAATTACATCAATTGTTTCATCTGCATTACTTTAATACTGAAATTATGCAAAGCTAATAAGATGCTTTTACATCTGCCACTCCATCTTTTATGTAAAATTTTAATACAGTACCCAATTCTCCAGCCAGATGGACCTTCAGGCCAGAAACAAATTATAATTAGCTGGAAAGTTTGGAAACTTATAAACCTGACAAAAATCTTGGCAATGACTTCAAAGAACATTTTCAATTTTGAGTAAGTAGGAGACTGTAGTATCCCTCAGTGCCTTCTGCATTTGATCCCACTTGGAGGTATTGTTTGCATTAATTGTGTTTTATTGGTCCATTCTACTAAAGATTAATATGTACTTCCATTCCATTGTTAATTTGAGTGTTCATCACATTTTTACAAGGCTTCACCTCCAGTGACACAGTGAATATTAATATTCTGCAGAATGGCAACAGCAGAATACTATTTCTACAATGCCAAATCTTGAAGGTACTCTGCAAGCAGAAATGTTCAGCTGAACATTTTTGGAGCGGCTTCACTGAGGTCTCAAGAAAACAAGCTGGGAGTCCACAAAAGCTTCATAAATAGGAATCCAGTATAGTGCAGAATACCAACAGGTAAATATCATGTCATATTAAGTAGAGTTCCTGTGATTTTATTACATTTTATGAGATTCATTTAGTTAAAAAATAAATATGGATCTGAATTCACTCCACATTGAATGGATCAAAGTTTCTTTCCAGGTGACCATTAAGTTCCTAAATTCTAGCAGTTTGAACAACCTCAGTGTAAGAGCGAAAAACCTTAATCAGGGGTAAAGTAACTCTGTAGTTAAAATATAAAGCAAGAAAGGTTGAGAGAAAGGTTTAAATGCGTTCATGGTAGAAAAACTGAATCCTACATCCCAGCAATTCGGCGGAAACACAGAAGGTCAGGGAAATTCTCTGAAGAGATAAGAACACCCACAAGATTTATGTAGACAGCCCACAGAAATAGCGAGAGGAGGCCACTATGTTCCAACCACATGAGATAACAGTAACAAAGCCTCTTTCAGCAGAGGGGAGCCATTTGTCTGCCAAGGACATTAGTCTGAGAATTAGCCTGGGAAGACATTCTTAGAAATGTAACACATAACCTGTAGGGGGCTATTCCCGAGCAACAGTCGTCAGAACTGAATGTACCAATGGAATCATTAGAAATTACTGTAACGAATAAAATTAATGTAACTATAGTAACCAATGACATTGCTGAAAACTGTATCAACCAATGTATTAGTAGCAGGTGGGCGGGGACTGGTGACAAATAACCAATGGAACACTTCCCCGCCTAGTTTCACCATTTTGACTGTATTTCGACTCTATAAACTGTAATTCCTGTGAGACTGGCGAGGAGAGCAATCAGTGGGCGCACTGTTGCAATTGGTTCTCCCTCGATTAATCAGGTTTTAATAAACAATTATTTTCTCTATATACGGACCTTTTGTGTCGAGTGTTATATTTTTAATACTCCACAACACTTAGCCTCATTTAAAATCTGATCCAATGGGTGTGAGTCTAGAGCACATGACTGTCACTAAATTAGTAATCTCACACATTGAGATCAAATGGAAGATTAGTGCTTAGAAAGGAAAATGTAAGGTTGAGGTTAAGGTGTATTGTTGAAGCATCTATTTGTGCTATGCCTGCATTTAAGGGAGACCCATTTATATTGCTTTTATCGATTTTAAAAGACTATCAATCTAGTGCTTCACAAACCCTGATGAAGAAGTTAGAAGTTATGGAAGTGCTTGCCAACTCTTGGATTTTATGCGGAATTTATACTCTAGCTCCGAAACCTGTAGGGTAGATGAGAAACTCACTGAATCTATCTTGCTCAAAAGAGGAGTACAGCAAGTTTATCCACTGTCACCTATCCTATTTGATGTCTTCTTCAATGATGTGTGGAATGGCATTGTAGAGAACTGTCTCTTTCTGTTCTGCGCATTTCTGAAAGACTTATGGCATTCTTTACCATAGCTGATATTGTGATGTTGGTGGACTCATCTGGTGATCTACCATGTTCTGTTTGCCACACTAAGCAATAAGCTAATTAATAGGAAATGGTATTGGATATCCACAAAATACAGTGTTATTGCTTTACAACAACAACAACAACTGCCATTTGTATAGTGTCTTTAACATAATAAAATGACTCAAGGCACTTCACACAAGCATTATAAGGCAACATTTGACACGAGCCACTTGAGGAGATATTAGGACAGGTATTAGGACAAGCAGGACCAAAGAGATACAGTCTTAAAGGAGGATAGTGAGGCAGAGAGATTTAAGGGGATAATTGCAGAGCTTAGGACCTAGACAACTGAAAGCTGAGCAAGCCCTTGTAAGCAGCATTAAACCTGAATGTTTAGAACATCAAAGTGGCTGGTTTGACATAAGCTACTTTTGTGATGAAGGTGATATGCGGCCAAAAACCCAGCTCAGAGTTGAACAGAATGGCAATATTGCAAACTCGATAGTTTAACCTGATACCGTGGCCAGGAATGTGGATGGAATTGATAGTGAGGAGATGGAGTTTGTGCTGGGAGCTAAAGCCGATGGCTTCAGTCTTCCCAATGTTTCGCTGGAGATAATTATGGCTAATACAAGACTGTATGTCAGGCAAGCAGTCTGTTAAGGATAAAGGCAGTGAAGGGATTGAGAGAAATGGTGGAGAGGTAGAGTTGGGCATCATCACAGTACATGTGGAAGCTGACCCCATGTCTGCGGATGATATTGCCAAGATGCAGCATGTAAATGAGAAAGACGAGGGGGTCAAGGATGGATCCCTGGGGATTTCCAAGGTGTTAGTGCAAGAGTGGGAAAAGAAACTGGGCAAAAGAGGAGAGGTGTTGCCAAAAAGAAGAACTTGCATTTATATAGCCAGAACAAACTAAAGCGCTTTACAGCCAATTAAGTATTGGGAGTCAATGTAGTCACTGTAGTATTTAGGAAACATAGCAGCCAAATTGTACACAGCAAGGTTCCACAAACAACAATGAGATAATGATCTGATAATCTGTTTTAGTGACATTGGTTGAGGGATAAATATTGTCCAGGACACGAAGGATAACACTCCTGCTCTTTGTCAAAATAGTGCCATGGGGACATTTATGTCCATCTGAGAGGGCAGACATGGCCTCGGTTTAATGTCTCAAAAGATGGCACCTCCAACAGTGCTGCACTGGAGTGCCAGCTTGGATTTTCTTCCTCAAGTCTCTGAAGTGGGACTTGAACCGACAAACTTCTGACTCAAAGGTGAGAGTACTACCCACAGAGCCACAGCTGACTGGTGTACAACCATGCTGAAGGCTGTATAGAGATTGAGGAAGAGCAGAGGGCTAATGTACCATTGCAATGTCACAAAATAAAGTCATTCATGATTTTGACTAGGGCCATGTCAGCGGTGTGGGATGGTCAGAAAGCTGATTGGAGGGATTCAAACAGGAAGCTGTGGGAAAGATGGGCAGGGACCTCAGATGCGACAATACATTTAAGAACCTTGAAGAAAAATGGTAAGTTGAAGGTGGGTGTTAGTTAGTAAAATCAAAGGGTGGATTTTTTGTGGAGGGGGAGAAAATGGCAGATTTGAATGGAAGGGGGGCATTGGCTGAGGAGTGGGAATAATTTACAATGTCAATTAACATGGGAGCTCGGAAGGGACGTGGAGTCAGGAGATCAGTGGGAGTGGGATTGAGGTCTACCATTTTTGGGTTGCAAGAGGCAAGCTGATGTTGCTGAAGTTCCACACTTTGCTGAAGTTCCACATTTGTAACTGGTGGGATCATTGTTAGATGGGATGTAGCTTGTGTCTATGCTGTGTGTAAAGTCCTGTCCCCTCAGTACAGATTCACACGAGGCAGGTAGTGAAGTCAAGGTCACTCTAGACCTGCACCTTTATTTCACAGCTCTGGAATGCTGCACTTGCCTGAGACCTGTCCTTATATACCTGTCTCTTGCAAGTGCACCCCTGGTGGTAAGGTATGCTGGTGGTTACAGGTCATATCTTATTACAGTTATAATAAGATATTATTATAATATATCTTATATTATATTAGGATACAGTTATATATAATAATGTAAGATACATGACATCACCCTCCCCCAAGGTCTTATTGTCTTTATAGGTTCAGTCTCTCAGGTGGTCTATGCTCTCGCGTGGAGCGTCTGAGTTGTGGTTCAGTTGTTTGTCTTGGTGTCTGTTTTTCTTTGGGTGTGGTTGCTGGTAGCTCGCCTGGGCTGTCTGTTGGGATTGCCCTTTCCTCAGGTTGTTCCCTCTGTCTGTCCATCAGGTGTGGTGCGAGTTCCACATTGTAGTCTGCCTCTGGTTCCGCAGTGTTGTTGGTAAATCTGCTTTTGACTTGGTCCGCATGCCTCCGGCAGGTTTTTCCATTGTCCATTTGTACTACCAGTAGCCTGTTTCCTTCCTTGCCCGTTACTGTCCCTGCAAGTCATTTGGGACCCCTGCCATAGTTTAGTACAAACACTTTGTCCCCTATCTCATTCCATCTCCCCCTCGAATTTCTGTCATGGTACTCAGTCAGCTTATGGCGCTGTGCCTCAACGATTTTGTGCATGTCTGGGAGGATTAAAGAGAGCCTTGTTTTTAAAGTCCTTTTCATCAACAGCTGTGCGGGGGGGGATCCCAGTCAGTGAGTGCGGATGAGATCTGTATACCAGCAGCAGTCGCAACAGGCGACCCTGCAGCGTGGGACCTTGGATTTTAAGCATGCCTTGTTTAATGATTTGCACTGCTTTCTCCGCCTGGCCGTTGGAGGCCGGCTTGAACTGTGCCGTCTTGACGTGATTTATGCCGTGGTCAATTATAAAATCTTGGAATTCTGCGCTGATGAAGCACGGACCATCGTCACTGACCAATATGTCAGGGATTCCGTGCATTGCAAACACGGTTGCGAGGCTCTCCACAGTGGTGGAGGTTGTGCTCGAGTTTAAAATGGTGCATTCGATCCACTTTGAAAATGCATCTACAACTACAAGGAACATTTTGCCCATGAATGGGCCCGCATAGTCTACGTGCACCCGCGACCACGGTTTGGTAGGCCAGGGCCAGGGGCTCAGGGGAGCCTCCCTGGGGGCATTGCTGAGTTGGGCACAAATGGTGCACCTTCGGACGCAGAGCTCCAAGTCCACGTCAATACCAGGCCACCAAATGTGGGATCTGGCTATGGTCTTCATGAGAATGATCCCCGGGTGCTCGCGGTGGAGCTCCCGGAAAAATGCCTCTCTGCCTCGCAGAGGCATGACTACTCGGCTGCCCCACATCAGGCAGTCTGCTTGTAGTGATAGCTCATGCATGCGCCTGTGAAAGGGTTTTAATTCCTCGGGGCAGGCATCGCGAGCCTCTGCCCAGTCACCGGTTAGGATACATCTTTTTACTAAGGATAACGTGGGGTCGCTGGCCGTCCAAGCTCTGATTTGGCGAGCCGTCATGGGCGAACCTGTGGACTCAAAGGCATTGATTGCCATGACTATCTCACAGTCCTGTTCATCAGACCCTTCCGTGGTCGCCAGGGGTAGCCTGCTGAGCGCGTCGGCACAGTTGTCTGTGCCTGGTCTGTGCCTTATGGTATAGTCGTAGGATGCCAGCATGAGTGCCCACCGTTGAATTGGCGCCGAAGCGTTGCCGTTTATTGCCTTGCTCTCGGATAGGAGGGAGGTGAGGGGCTTGTGGTCGGTTTCTAATTGTGAACTTGGCCCCGAAAAGGTATTGGTGCATCTTTTTGACACCGTACACGCACGCGAGCGCCTCCTTCTCTACCATTCCGTACCCACGCTCCGCCCGCGAAAGTGACCTGGAGGCACAAGCTATGGATTGTAATTTGCCCGCACTATTGACATGTTGCAAAACGCACCCGACCCCATATGCTGACGCATCGCATGTGAGAACTAGCTTTTTACCCGGATCAAAGAAAGTCAAAACACTGTTGGAACACAGAAGGTTGCGTGCCTTATTGAAGGCGCATTCCTGGGCGTCCCCCCAAAACCAATCACACCCCTTCCTGAGTAGAACATGGCGAGACTCCAGCAGCGTGCTTAAGTTCTGCATAAAGTTCCCAAAGTAATTGAGTAGCCCGAGAAAGGCGTGCAGTTCTGAGACATTCCGGGGCCTGGATGCCAGGCAAATTGCTTCTGTTTTGGACTCTGTTGGGCGGATTCCATCAGCGGCAATCCTTCTGCCCAAAAATTCAACCTCGGGTGCGAGAAACAGGCACTTGGATTTCTTGACTCGTAGGCCTACCCGATCTAACCGCTTTAGTACTTCCTCCAAATTACGGAGATGGGAGTCGGTGTCCCTGCCCATGATAAGTATGTCATCTTGAAATACAACCATCCCCGGGATGGACTTGAGCAGACTCTCCATGTTGCGCTGGAATATGGCAGCTGCCGACCTGATGCCGAATGGGCATCGATTGTACATGAAAAGGCCTTGATGTGTGTTGATGGTGGTGAGTAGCTTGGATTCCTCGGTCAATTCTTGCGTCATATATGCAGATGTGAGGTTTAGTTTTGAGAAAAGTTTACCTCCAGCCAATGTGGCAAATAAGTCCTCCGCTCTGGGCAGCGGGTACTGGTCCTGTAGGGAGACTCTGTTTATGGTAGATTTGTAGTCCCCACAGATTCGTACGGATCTATCAGGCTTCATGACTGGGACGATGGGACTTGCCCAGTCGCTAAATTCCACAGGTGATATAATGCCTTCCCGCAGAAGCCTGTCTAGTTCGTGATCAATCTTTTCCCTCATCACATAGGGTACAGCTCTGGCCTTGTGATGGACCGGTCTAGCATCCTATGTGATGTAGATTTTGACTTTGGCCCCTTTGAAAGTGCCCACACCTGGCTGAAAGAGATGTTCAAATCACTTTATAACTGTTGAGCAGGAGGTCCGTTCCTCTAATTACATGGCATGGACATCATCCCATTTCCAGTTTAGTTTTGCCAGCCAGCTTCTCCCCAGCAGTGCTAGGGGATCTCCGGGGACAATCCACAGGGGAAGTCGGTTCAATGTCCCTTTGTGTGTGACAGAGAGCATGGCGCTGCCAAGGACTGGTACAATTTCTTTGGTATAGGTCCTTAGTTTGGTGTCGACCCTTGTGAGTTTTGGTCTGTCTCTTTTATGCGGCCACAGTTGTTCAAATTGTTGAGTGCCCATGAGAGATTGACTCGCTCCCGTATCCAGCTCCATGTTGACAGGTATCCCGTTGAGTAGGACCCTCATCATTATAGGAGGCGTCCTGTTGTAGAAGCAGCGGCCATTGATCGTGTTGACCCGCTGTACATCGGTGTCCCGGGTACTGTCCCCACCGTCTTCTGGTCCGCTTTCCGACCCATCCGATTCGTATACCAGCCGAGTTGCCATTTTTTTGCACATGCGGGCCAAATGCCCTGTATATTCACAGTTCCTGCAAACAGCCTGCTGAAATCGACATCCCCTTGACGAGTGCCCACCTCCACACCTCCGGCACAGACTGCTTCTATTGTTCCCAAAGAATGAGCTGCGTCTGGCTGATCTCTCTTAAGCTTCTCTCGGTTTGTAGTTGATTGCTCGCATTGTGAGTTGATGAGGTGTGAACGGCCGTTCCCGTGGCCCTTGATGGCTTCTGGCGTCACTGCCTGCTGTCAAGAGCCTGTTCTCCCGGTTTTGTCTGTGTGTGGGGGTATCAGCTTTTTTAATGCTGTGAACTTCTTGTTCCGATATTTCGTTAGTTGTCGTACCTGCATTGTAAATCAACCTCGTTTCTTCTTCCCCTACCAAGAATGTCTGTGCAACCAGTGCTGCTGCCTCTAAGGTCAGGTTCTTGGTCTCTATGAGCTTTCAGAATATGCCTGCGTGGCCTATTCCTTCAATGAAAAAGTCTCTCAGCATTTCTCTCCTCAGTTCATCGGAGAACTCACATAAACTAGCCAACCTCCGAAGTTCCGCCACGAAGTCGGGTATGCTCTGACCCACACAGTGTTTGTAGTTGTAGAACCTGTGTCTGGCCATGTGTAGGCTGCTCGCTGGCTTCAGGTGGTCTCTTACCAGTGTGCTCAATTCTTCAAACAACTTGCTTGCTGGTTTCTCGAGTGCCAACAGATCCTTCATTAAAGCGTATGTTTTCGAGGCACAGCTGGTCAAGAGATGGGCTCTTCTCTTGTCTGCCTTATCGTCGTCTAACCAGTCTTTGGTTACAAAGCTTTGCTGGAGTCTTTCTATAAAGTCCTCCCAATTGTCTCCCACGTTGTACTTTTCATCTGATCCGTTGTTCACCATTCTGTGGATTCTGTAATCCCGTAACCCGTCGCCACTGTAAAGTCCTGTCCCCTCAGTACAGATTCACATGAGGCAGCTAGTGAAGTCAAGGTCACTCTGGACCTGCACCTTTATTTCACAGCTCTGGAATGCTGCACTTGCCTGAGACCTGTCCTTATATACCTGTCTCTTGCAAGTGCACCCCTGGTGGTAAGGTATGCTGGTGGTTACAGGTCATATCTTATTACAGTCATGTATAGCATGTTAGGATACAGTTATATATAATAATGTAAGATACATGACACTGTGGTCATGAATATAGTGGCAATGCACTCACACATTTTATGCTGATCTGTGCTGCTCACCATGCCACCTATGAGAAGCATCTGATACCTGTTGTCTGCATAGCATCAGTTCAAACCCATGCTGTCAGTTGTCTAATTATCAACTGGTGTCCAATCTTCTTGAGGAGAGGTAAGAAGGGTGTCTTTGAAGTCGAGAGACTGTGACTAACTTTGTGATCTGAAAACTGAGCCAAGCAGGCCCAAAGTACTTGAGAGCATTGTTGATAGCTAACCAGCTAGCTAGGTTCAAGTTGGAGAGGTAGATCTATTGCTGGAGATTGGGATTCTTCCCACCGAGCTCCAGATAACTCAACAAAGTAATTCCTTAACAGTTAGGGGACAAGCAATGGGAAATTTTTATGATAAGCTCTGTGGTTTTCACTGGTTAAACTCCAGCAGCATCCCTGCACAAATGTCTAGGTCCCTAAGCTTTGGTTCTGCTGATATGTATGTAAGCTCTCTACAATTTGGTAAGTAGGGTGTGACGCTAAAGAGAGAGTGTTTCCTCCATAGCAGGTAAGTAGAAACTCTGTGGATTTTACAACTGCTTGATTTGGAGACTCATCAATATGGTGATGGGTTTCTCTATGTGTGAGCCATATGGCTGACCAAAGGACAATGAATGCCTACACTGGGAATATGTGATACTGAGAATGAGTTTTCAAAAGTGGAAAAATGTTCCGTTTCCCAGTACAAACACCTTTCATCTGTACCAACATATTTAAACTGTTTGTATTCATGTCTAACCCTTTGTGGGAGGTGACATTCCCTGGTTTGGTTTCCATAGAAATAGCTACGTCCAGGTTTAATTTCAATGACTAGGACATGGAAAAAGCTACTGAAAAATCTCACAAGCTTCTGCAATTTTAAATGTTATCTGTAAGAAATGTTCAGAAATTTGGTTGTGACTTGTGGCAGTGGATATTTTTTGACTTTCAGAATTAAAAGTATTCCATGTAATAAAGAAACTATCTGTATATCACTCAATGCCATACATAAACGGCTTCTCTATATTATCATATGTATTTAAGGTTAGAGAATGAAGCAGCAATAATGGTTGATGTTTACGAGAGTATTAAATGTAGAGTTAGTGGAGCAAAACAAGGTGATGTTTGCATCAGAAAAACAAGTTTTGAGTTAGCCAGGTGTTAAAACTAGCTCTATCCTAATTTCAGGGAACCCCCAAGAATTTACAATAAATGTAGAGTTAATGAAATCTACATATTTTATAAAAAAATGTATACTAATCAAAAAGAAAATGTGCCCTGATCCTATTTTCCAACAATAATTTTGTTCCTGAAAATCTTTAATTCTAGCAGCTCTAAGCATGCATAGAAAACGTAAGGACCGATTTCAAGCTCCTCCTGGCCCTACAAGGACATCCTGGCAGCCCCTGTTCCGGACTTCCCCTCCCTCAATTGTGGATTTGCCAAACCCCCCCCCTCCCCCCCCAATTTCTACTTATCTTGCCGAGGACTGTTTCTGTTATGTATGCAAACCTCACCATTGTGTAAGACTTGACACGAGGGGGCACACCTGTGGGAGACTTAAGGGTCACCTGTGCACCCTGGGCAAGCAGGTATAAAAGGCAATCCACCATGCTGCTTCCTCACTTTGGAGTTACATTAAAGAGACCAAGGTCACAATGGTTTGAGCTTACAACACAGTCTTGTGGAGTTATTCTGAACATAATAATTGATGACGAGTTAGAGATCACGAACTTTCACACGGTAATGGCTGCCGTTAGTATTCTTGAGAGATTTGTTAAGGGTGATGATTGGGAAGCCTTCATTGAGTGTCTCGACCAGTACTTCATGGCCAACGAGCTGGACACAGCTGAGACGGCGGTCAAGCGCAGGGCGATTCTCCTCCATATGTGGGTCTTCGATATATGGCCTCGTCAAAAATCTGCTGGCACCAGTCAAACCAACAGACAAGACTTACACAGAGCTGTGTACGCTGGTTCGGGAACACCTCAAGCTGAAGGAGAGCATCCTAATGGCCAGGTATCGCTTTTACACACATCATCGCTCCAAGGGCCAGAATATGGCGAGTTTTGTCGCCGACCTAAGACGCCTTGCGGGACAGTGCGTATTTGCCAGATATTTGGGGGAAATGTTGCGGGACTTTTTCATGCTTGGAATCGGCCACAAGGTCATTCTTCGCAAACTGCTGTCTGCCGAATCCCTAGATCTGAGCAAGGCCATCACGATAGCCCAGGCTTTCATATCGATGAGCGACAACACAAAACAGATATCTTCACAGCATCGAAGCTCACCGGCAAGTACGGTGTATAAAATAATGCCTTCAGCAGGCACAACTGTACATGGCAGGGCCTACACAACTGCAGCCAGGCCTAGGGTGACTCAGAGGCCGCTGTGGGGTGTGAATGCGTATCCATTAACACCATGTTGGCGCTGAGGGGGCAGTCATAGAGCCCATCAATGTCGATTCAAGCACTATGTGTGCAAGGGCTGTGGAACAATAGGGCACCTCCAGCGAATGTGCAAACGATCTCTGACTCACCACGTGGCAGAGTCAGCAGAGGATGACCGATCCAGCGTGGATCACGCTGAACGAGCAGGAGAGGCGACTCAACCTGAGGATGAAGAAGAAGTGTATGGGGTACACACCTTCACCACCAAAAGCCCTCCGATAATGTTAAAAGTTAAGCTTAATGGCATTCCAGTCTCCATGGAATTGGACATGGGGGCGAGTCAATCAATCATGAGCCAGAAGGCTTTTGAGAAGCTGTGAGGCAACAAGGCACAGAGGCCAAAACTGAGCCCGATTCACACAACGCTGTGCACTTACACCAAAGAGCTCATACCTGTTATCAGCAGTGTGGCAGTGAAAGTATCGTACGATGGAGCTGTGCATGTTTTACCACTATGGATTGTACCAGGCGATGGCCCAACGCTGTTCGGCAGAAGCTGGCTACGAAAGATCTGATGAAACTGAGACGACATCAAAGCACTGTCTTCGGTGGATGGCGCCTCGTACGCCCAGGTGCTAAACAAATTCCCGGCGTTATTTGGGCCAGGTATCGGCAACTTCACAGGCGCCAAGGTGCAGATCCAGCTTGTTCCTGGGGCATGGCCCGTTCATCATAAGGCCCGAGCAATCCCATATATGATGCGAGAGAAAGTCGAGATCAAGCTGGACAGACTTCAATGAGAGGGAATCATATCGCCAGTCGAGTTCAACAAGTGCGCCAGTCCAATCGTGCCAGTGTTAAAGAGCAATGGGATGGTCAGAATCAAGCTAGACCTAACCTCTGCTTACATGACACAGGAGCTAGCTGAACAATCAAAGAAATTGACGTGCATCAACACGCACAAAGGACTGTTCGTGTACCATAGCTGCCCCTTTGGGATTTGCTCGGCTGCGGCCATCTTCCAGAGGAACATGGAGAGTCTGCTGAAATCAGTTCCATGTACCATGGTGTTCCAAGACGACATCTTGATCACTGGCCGCAACACCACCGAACACTTGCACAACCTGGAAGAGGTTCTAAAGCGACTGGACAGATTGGGCCTCAGAATGAAACGCTCCAAGTGTGTTTTCCTAGCGCCAGAGGTCGAATTTCTGGGGAGAAAGATTGCGGCAGACGGCATCCGACCCACGAACTCCAAGACGGAGGCCATCAAGAATGCACCCAGACCACAGAATGTAATGGAGCTGCATTCGTTCCTGGGATTCCTCAACTATTTTGGTAACTTTCTACCGAGGTTGAGCACTTTGCTGGAACCCTTGCATTTATTGCTATGCAAGGGTGATGACTGGGTTTCGGGTAAATCTCAAGAGACAGCCTTTAATAAGGCCAGAAACCTGCTATGCTCCAACAAGTTACTTGTATTGTATGACCCATGTAAACATTTAGTACTAGCTTATGATGCGTCGTCGTACGGGGTCGGTTGTGTGCTGCAGCAAGCAAATGTGTCAGGCAAATTGCAACCAGTTGCATATGCATCCAGAACTTTATCCAAGGCTGAAAGAGCCTACAGCATGGTTGAGAAAGAAGCATTAGCATGTGTATACGGGGTTAAGAAAATACCTATTTGATCTCCGGTTCGAGCTCGAAACAACCACAAACCATTTACTTCACTGCTCTCAGAAAGCAAAGGTATCAACACCAATGCTTCGTCCCACATCCAAAGATGGGCACTAACATTGTCTGCGTATGACTATGTAATCCACCACAGACCAGGCACAGAGAACTGCGCTGACGCCCTCAGTCGGCTGCCATTGCCCACCACCGAGGTGGAAATGGCGCAACCCGCAGACTTGCTTCTGATAATTGATGTTTTTGAGAGCGAGGGGTCACCCGTCACCGCTCGCCAGATCAGGACCTGGACTAGCCAGGACCCTGTGCTATCACTAGTAAAAAGCTGCATCCTCAATGGGAGCCGGTCGGCAGTTCCTGGGGAAATGCAAGATGAAGTTAAGCCGTTCCACCGACGTAAGGATGAGTTGTCCATCCAATCGGATTGTCTCCTATGGGGGGAATCGCATGGTTTTGCCAAAAAAAGGGAGGGAAACGTTTATACGTGACTTACACAGTAGCCACCCAGGCATAGTCATGTTGCAGTGTCCCTGCACCTTACTACAAACTCACACGAGGCATGTATATATCAGACACGGTCACTCTGTGACCTTCACCTTTATTGCCAGGACCAAGGAGCGCCGACCCTGGGTGGGACCTCCCCCCCTATACCTGGAAACCCAGGTGAGGAGTGTCTCCCGCAAGCTCACCCCCTGTGGTCAGGGTTTGCATCTCTAGGGTACAGGTACAGTGTACATGAGCTACAGCCACATGATTATGTCATTACAAGATGGTTAAATACATGACAATGATGAAGGCTATCGCCAGGTCGCACATTTGGTGACCCGGCATTGACTCCGAATTGGAGTCACGCATACACCAATGCGACACTTACTCACAGTTGAACAACGCACCCAGGGAGACCCCACTGAGCCTGTGGTCATGGCCCTCCAAACTGTGGTCCAGAGTCCACGTAGATTTTGCTGGCCCTTTTCTAGGAAAGATGTTTTTAATAGCAGTGGACGCTTACTCTAAATGGATTGAAGGTATAATAATGTCATCATATACGTCCACTGCCACCATTGAAAGCCTCCGGGCCATGTTCGCCACCCATGGTTTGCCCGACGTCCTTGTTAGTGACAGTGGACCGTGTTTCACCAGCTCGGAATTCAATGAGTTCTTGACCCACAATGGCATTAAGCATGTCAGGTCTGCCCCATTTAAGCCCACATACAATGGTCAAGCAGAACGGGCAGCCCAAACCATCAAGCAGAGCTTGAAATGCGTAACGGACGGTTATCTCGGGTCCTGCTCAGCTACCGGACACGCCCCCACTTACTCACCGGGGTTCCTGCTGCAGAATTGTTAATGAAGAGAGCACTCAAAACCAGGCTCTTCTTAGTCCACCCGGATCTCAATGATCACGTAGAAACCCGGCGGCACAGACATAATGTGTACCACGTTCGCGTGGCTGTATCGCGCGACATTGAGGTTAATGATCCTGTGTTTGTTCTCAGTTACGGTCATGGTCCCAAATGGATTGCTGGCACTGTTTTAGCCAAGGAGGGGAATAGAGTGTTTGTTGTTAAACTGTTGAATGGGCAAATGTGCAGAAAGCACTTGGATCAGACCAAACTGCGATTCACTGACAACCAAGAACAGTTTGAAGAAGACTTTACCATCTATGATCCACCCAGACACACCCAACCAGCAATCAACCTCGCTGTCAACCACAAGGATGAACCCACCATGCCCGACAGTCTGATCAGACCAGCCGCACTGCCTTGCAGCAATGATCCGACCGACTCACCCACGCCAGGACTTCAACCTGGGAACGCAGAGCCCCAGATCGCATCAACCTGTACATAACGTGTACATAAGACTTTGGGCGGGGGGGGCGGGGTGATGTTATGCATGCAAACCTCACCATGTTTAAGACTTGACACTAGGGGACATACCTGTGGGAGACCTAAGGGTCACCTGTGCACCCTGGGCAAGCAGGTATAAAAGGTAATCTACCATGCTGCTTCCTCACTTTGGAGTTACATTAAAGAGACCAAGGTCACAATGGTTTGAGCTTACAACACAGTCTTGTGGAGTTGTTCTGAACATAATAGTTTCTCTGGGTTTCCATAGATGTCATGATCCCTCCACCAATTTTGCCTCCAGCCTGCCAGCTTGGGCGGGAGTTAGAGTTAGGGTATGCAAATGAGGCCAGGGAGTTAAAATCTTCCAGGCCTTGCAATCCAGGCGGCCATAATGTTTGCTGCCCATTTCAGCCCCTGGTCTCCCAATTCTAGGCCTGAGTTAAAATCAGCCCTGTAGTTTGGGAACTGGAACTGTGTAGTAGAAGAACCAGAAGAGAAAAGAGGGATAGTAGGTGGCAATTAGTCAATTGGAGTTGGGAAACAAATCTTGGCTTTCTTTCTAAAAGCATAGGCACTCTCGGGGTCTTGAGACCAAGAAGAACGCGAGGTGCTGAACTAACTTGACAGTTCACACAATTAGGAAAGTAATCATGTACTGTGTGGAGATAGATTGATCTATGAGGGAACAGTTAAAGATATTGGGGCTGAAATTCACTGTCCCTGAAGGGACGGCTACCGTGGAGTTTGGGCGGCTGATCGAAATAATTGATCGGCCACCGTGGTCGGGTGTTTTTCCCTCTCCGAGCCATATTGAGCGGTGCGCACTTCCACCGGAATCAGCGGGGTGAAGCCGCTTTAAAGGAGTTAGTGGCGCGATGAGGTCATCAGCGAGCGGGCCACTGGAAAACCAGCCACGCCCACTTAGCAGCAAAAACCGAGGACTTCTTTAGGCAGTGAATGCCCCCGCGAGGTTTGCCAGTCAGTGCACAAACGCGACACCGCTGGAGTTTTGCCGCGATCTGATCCACATGGTAGGTAAATAGTTTTATTAATTGTTTTGGCTCCATTAAACCTGTTGAGTGCTGCTCAGAGGTTTTCATAGACTTTTGTACAACTTTCAGGTCTGACTCTTTAGTGGAGGCCTGTAGGCCTCATTGTGGGTTGCAGAGACCTGCTTGGCAGGGTTCACCCTGCGGATGGGGGGAGTGTTGGGAGGGCAACACCTGCGACACCTACTCAGAAGCAGGGTGGCATGCAGGAGAAGGCATCGCCGACAACACTGTGCAAAGAGGCAGCGAGCAAGGGAGGCAGCAGCCATGATTCATTCATTCTGTGCCAGACCAGTGTGCCCGCCGTCTTCACCGGCCTGAATCAGGATTGCGGTTGGCTGCTTGTGGACAAAGAATATCCCCTGTCCACTTGGCTGCTCATTCCACTGCGAAACCCCAGGACAGCGCCAATGACGCTCATTGTGCCACCAGGTGCATCATCGAGCAGTGCATAGGCATCCTTAAGCAGAGGTTCCGATGCCTGGCCCGTTCTGGTGGCACCTTGCAGTACTCTCCTCAACGGGTCACCATAATCGTCATGGTCTGCTGCATGCTGCACAACCTGGCCATCATGAGGGGACAGCCGCTGGAGGTCGAGCCAGCAATACCATCTGAGGAGCAGGAAGAGGAGGTGGAGCAGGAGGAGAAGGAGGTGGAAGTGGAGGATCCCTGACGCCCCAGAGCAAGGAGGCGTCGTCACCATTGCAACCCTGGAAGGGAGGTGCAGCTGCGTCTCTTAGCTGCTCGCTTCAGATAATCCCATCCACACATGACCCTTCAGCTCCCACTTTCAATGGCCATCGCAATGAGTGCCTTAACGCAGAATTGCCCACTCCCAAATGAAACACCTGGCCAGATATATGTGCCAAAAATAAAGATTTATCAAATTATCCAAATCACTGCAAAACCAGAACATAAAGAACAAATAATAATACTGTAATCATTTTTTATCCATGTGCATCTCACTATAACACCTGTTACGCGTGACGACCCTAACACTACGTCTAACTGTCATCCCTATGGCTGCATCATGGGTCCGGGAAAGCTGCTGTGGTTGTTGTCTGGGACCTACAGCTGTCCTTCTAGGACGCCCTGGAACACCTCTGGGCCTGGAGGGGCCGGGTGCAGACTGGCCAGCACCCTCCTGGAGGTGCCTGACACCTCTCCTGCAATCTCCCTCCATGCATTATGTACTGGTGGTCTGCCAGGTCTCCCCACATCGGGAAATAGTATTCTTCTTCTGTCCTCCACACCGTCCATCAGTGTCTCCAGCTCCATATCAGTGAACCTGTTGGCTCTCCTTGCAACTCTTACACCAGACATCCTTCCAACCTCGTTCCAACCTCAGGACCTTGCTGCAAACCCTGGTGCAGCTGACTCATTGGAAACCCTTACCTGCATGCTGAATTTCTCAGTGGTGATAATGCTCAAATTAAGACAGCTACAACACTGAAAAATCCACTTTGGAAGGGTTCATTAGCACTGGAACACATTTTTTCACCTTTGGAGCTGAATAGGGGTGGCCCAGCCATGAAAACATTTTGTTGCTAATGGCCATAAAAAGGTGGGGGGAGCACCAGCTTTCCAACGGTACTAAATTTCAGGCTCATTGTACATTGGGATCTGTATGTAGGCTTCCCTAGCTCAATATTAAGGTAGCAACTTGTACTTCAGAAGCTGGGTCATGTTACGTTCAGAATAACTCCACAAGACTATATCTTAATCTCAAACTGTTGTGACCTTGATCTCTTTATTGTAACTCCAGAGTGAGGAAGCAGCATGGTAGACTGCCTTTTATACCTGCTTGCCCAGGGTGTGCAGGTGACCCTTGGGTCTTCCACAGTTGCGCCCCCTGGTGGCAAGTCTTACACATTGGTAATGTTTACATACATAACATCATTCCCTCGCACCCCCCCCGCCAAAGTCTTATGTACAAGTTTTTTACAAGTTGAGGCGATCCGGGGCTCTGCGTTCCCGGGTTGATCGCCTGAGTTGAAGTCCTGGATGGGTGAGTCGGTCGGATCATTGCTGCACTGCGGTGTGGCTGGTCTGATCAGACTGTCGGGCATGATGGGTTCATCCTCGTGGTTGACCGTGAGGTCGATTGCTGGTTGGGTGTGTCTGGGTGGATCAATGATGGTAAAGTTTTCTTCAAACTGTTCTTGGTTGTTAGTGAATCGCAGTTTGGTCTGATCCAAGTGCTTTCTGCACATTTACCTAGTCAACAATTTAACAACAAACACTCTATTCCCCGCCTTGGCTAAAACAGTGCCAGCAATCCATTTTGGACCATGACGGTAATTGAGAACAAACACAAGATCATTAACCTTAATGTCGTACGATACAGCCGCGCGATCATGGTACATGTTATGCCGGTGACACCGGGTTTCTACATGATCATTGAGATCCGGGTGGACTAAGGAGAGCCTGGTTTTGAGTGCTCTCTTCATTAACAGTTCTGCAGGGGGAACCCCGGTGAGTGAGTCGCGGCGTGTCTGGTAGCTGAGTGGGGGCGCGTCCGGTAGCTGAGCAGGACCCGAGATAACCGTCCATTACGCATTTCAAGCTCTGCTTGATGGTTTGGACTGCCCGTTCCGCTTGACCATTGGATGCGGACTTAAACGGCGCAGACTTGACATGCTTGATGCCATTGCGGGTCATGAAATCGTTGAATTCCGAGCTGGTGAAGCATGGTCCATTGTCACTAATAAGGACATCGGGCAAACCATGGGTGGCGAACATGGCCCGGAGGCTTTCAATGGTTGTAGTGGACGTACATGATGTCTTTATACATTCAATCCATTTAGAGTAAGCGTCCACTGCTAGTAGGAACATATTTCCTAGAAGGGGGCTAACAAAATCTACGTGGACCCTTGATCACGGTTTGGAGGGCCATGACCACAGATTCAGTGGGGCCTCCCTTGGTGCATTGCTCAACTGTGAGCAAGTGTTACATTGCTGTACGCATGACTCCAACTCTGAGTCAATGCCGAGCCCCAAACGTGCGACCTGGCGATAGCCTTCATCGTGACTATGCCTGGGTGGGTACTGTGAAGGTCGCATATAAAAGATTCCCTGCCTTTTTTTGGCAAAATTACACAATTCCCCCATAGGAGACAGTCTGAATGGATGGACATTTCATCCTTGCATCGGTGGAATGGCTTAATTTCATCTTGCCGACCAGTTCCCATTGAGGATGCAGCTTTATACTAGTGATAGCACCAGGTCTTGGCTAATTCAGGTCCTGATCTGGTGAGCTGTGATGGGTGACCCCTCGCTCTCAAAAGCATCCATTACAAGAAGCAAATCTGCAGGTTGCACCATTTCCACCCCGGTGGTGGGTAATGGTAGCCAACTGAGGGCATCCGCACTGTTCTCAGTGCCTGGTCTGTGGCAGATTACATAGTCATATGCAGATAACGTTAGTGCCCATCTTTGGATGCGGGACGAAGCATTGGTGTTAATACCTTTGTTTTCTGAGAACAACGAAATGAGCGGCTTGTGGTCGGTTTCGAGCTCGAACTGGAGCCTAAATAGGTATAGGTGCATTTTCTTAACCCAGTATACGCATGCTAATGCTTCTTTCTCAACCATACTGTAGGCTCTTTCAGCCTTAGATAAGCTTCTGGATGCATATGCAACCGGTTGCAATTTGCCTGACCCATTGACTTGCTGTAACACACAACCGACCCCGTACGAAGATGCATCACAATCTAGAACTAAACGCTTACAAGGGTCATACAATACAAGTAACTTGTTAAAACATAGCAGGTTTCTGGCCTTGTTAAAGGCAATGTCTTTAGATTTACCCCAAACACAGTCGTCACCCTTGCGTAGCAATAAATGCAATAGTTCCAGCAAAGTGCTCAATCCCAGTAGAAAGTTACTAAAATAGTTGAGGAATCCCAGGAACGAACGCAGCTCCTTCACATTCTATGGTCTGCGTGCATTCTTGATGGCCTCCATCTTGGAGTCCGTGGTTCTGATGCCGTCTGCCGCAATCTTTCTCCCCAGAAATTCGACCTCTGCCACCAGGAAAACACACTTGGAGCGTTTCAGCCTGAATCCCACTCTGTCCAGTCGCTTCAGCACCTCTTCCAGGTTGTGTAAGTGTTCGGTGGTGTTGCAGCCAGTGATCAAGATGTCGTCTTGGAACACTTCGGTGTGCGGAACCGATTTCAGCAGACTCTCCATGTTCTTCTGGAAGGTGGCCGCCGCCGAGCGAATCCAAAGGAGCATCTGTGGTGTATGAACAGTTCTCTGTGTATGTTGATGCACTTCAATTTTTTCGAAGGTTACTCGTGTGTCATGTAAGCAGAGATTAGATCCAGCTTGGTCAACGACTTCCCCCCTGCTAGCGTTGCAAACAGATCATCCGCTTTGGGTAGTGGGTATTGGTCCTGTACCGAGACTCAGTTGATCGTTACCCTGTAGTCCCCGCAGATTCTCACCGTCCCATCGCTTTTCAACATCGGAACAATTGGCCTGACCCACTCGTTGAACTTGACTGATGATATGATCCCCTCTCGTTGAAGTCTGTCCAGCTCGATCTCGACTTTTTCTCGCATCATGTATGGAACCGCTTGGGCCTTGTGATGGATGGGTCGTGCATCAGGGACTAGATGGATCTGCACTTTGGCGCCTGTGAAGTTGCCGATGCCAGGCTCGGATAACAACGGGAATTTGTTTAGCACTTGGGCGCACGAGGTGTCATCCACCGAAGACAGTGCTTTGATGTCGTCCCAGTTCCATCGGATCTTTCCAAGCCAGCTTCTGTCGAACAGCGTTGGGCCATTGCCTGGTACAATCCATAGTGGTAAATAATGCTCAGCCCCATCGTACAATACCTTCACTGCCGCACCGTCAATGACTGGTATGAGTTCTTTGGTGCAAGTGCGCAGCTTAGTGTGAATCGGGCTTAGTTTTGGCCTTTGTGCCTTGATGCCCCACAGTTTCTCAAAGGCCTTCTGGCTCATTATTGACTGACTCGCCCCCGTGTCCAATTCCATGGAAACTGGAATGCCTTTTAATTTGACTTTTAACATTATCAGAGGGCTTTTGGTGGTGAAGGTGTGTACCCCATACACTTCCTCTTCAGCCTCAGGTTGAGTTGCCACTCTTACGCATTCAGCGTGATCCGTGCCGGATCGGTCATCTTCTGCCGATTCTGCCACGTGCTGAGTCGCAGCACATCTGCACATTCAACTTTGGCACATTTACAAAATAAATATTGTGCAATTTTTGAAACTTTTAAAAACAATACCCCAAAACGATGCACTTAATGCACGTCACATGGGCCTTAAAAAAAAACCTACACTTTTATTTGGTGTACAATGTCATCAATCATTTAAAATTTTGTAAAAAAAAAAAAATACCCTCTTACTCTGAGCAATACAATACAAAACACAAGCTTTTTTTGATCACAAATAGACAAGCACCATGTCTGGCTTCGTGTTTAGGCCACAGCCCTTGCACACATAGTGCTTGAATCGACATCGATGGGCTCGATGATTACCCCCGCAGCGCAAACATGGTGCTAATGGGTTCATATTCACGCTCCACGGCGGACGCTGAATCATCCTCGGTCTGGCCTCTGCGGGCGTGTAGGCCCTGCCATGTACAGTTCTGCCTGCTGAACGCATTATTTTATGCACAGTACTTGCCGGTGAGTTTCGATGCTGCAATGATATCTGTTTAGTGTTATCATTCATGGACATAAAAGCCTGGGCTATCGTGATGGCCTTGCTCAGATCTAGGGATTCGCAGATTGCGAAGAATGACCTCATCGCCGATTCCAAGCACGAAAAAGTCCCGCAACATTTTCCCCCAAAATCCAGCAAATACGCACGGTCCTGCAAGGCGTCTTAGGTCGGCGACATAGCTCGCCACATCCTGATCCTTGGAGCGGTGGTGCGTATAAAAGCGATATCTGGCCATCAAGATGCTCTCCTTCGGCTTGAGGTGTTCCCGAACCAGCGTGCACAACTCTTCATATGTCTTCTCCGTTGATTTCGTCGGTGCTAGCAGATTTTTGATGAGGCTATATATCGTGGACCCGCAAACGGTGAGGAGAATCGCTCTGTGCTTGACTGCGGTTTCTTCCTTTTCCAGCTCGTTGGCCACAAAATACTGGTCAAGACGATCAACGAAGGCTTCCCAATCATCACCCTCAACAAATCTCTCAAGAATACCAACAGCAGCCATAACTGGATGAAAGTTCGTGATCTGTTACTTGTCGCCAAATGTTTCGTTCAGAATAACTCCACAAGCTCAAATTGTTGTGACCTTGATCTCTTTATTTTAACTCCAGAGTGAGGAAGCAGCATGGTAGACTGCCTTTTATACCTGCTTACCCAGGGTGTGCAGGTGACACTTGGGTCTCCCACAGGTGCGCCCCCTGGTGGGAAGTCTTACACATTGGTAATGTTTACATACATAACAGGTCAATTAGAAAGGAATTGAGGTATTTCTCTCTGTACCTTGCTTTCTGCCATAGTATGGTAACAGATATGTATAACTACTAAAGAGATATCAGTTGTTTTGTTCATCAGGATTGTATTCATCAGAATACAAAATCTACCTCTTGTGTGGAGTAAAAATGCTTTTGATATTGGATTTAACCTTTTCTCTCTCCCTTTCCCATCCAAGCCAAAAACAAAATTAAGACAAACTGAGTCCAAAATCTTTTTTCATTGCTGATGATGAGTAAGAAGCACCTTGCCAGACAACCAGGAATCAGATGAACCCCCATCTATACTATCTCCAGTAAAATCATTCCAAAAGAACACAATTATGATTTTGCCAGTAATGCCAAACAGAGGAAAGTTTTATGAACAAATTTATGATGTTGCTAACCCAAGTGACCAGAATAACACTTACTCTCCGCTGTCTATCAAAATCAGTAGCAGTAGAGAGATAAGAATGCTACAATTTTCACTCAGTCTAAACACGCAGTATGCTGCAAAATTTATTAAGCTGTCAATTTTCTGGCGGTTATCCATATCACGAGGTAATTGGATGACACACATGCATACATCCGCCCTGCTCTTTTTGCCAAACCAATTGCATACCAAGAGCAATTAACTCCTAGCTCATTACAGAAACTCATTCTTACGCTATCTTATTGTGCAGGCATATGATTTTTTTTTCTTATAGGGATAGGCAATTCATAATGTGAATCATAATGTAATTCATAAAATATCTAAACATCAATCCAATTCTGATTTGAGATTGGAAAATGTCATTCCTCAGTTCTTCACTTACTGGCCAAGCAGGTGCAGGTATAACTGGTAATAGCAGTGAAATAAAGACACCATCCATTTTCTGTTCACAGATTAACCAGGCTGTATGTCACAATATTTATTACACTGTCACTTTTCTGGCCCGTGTCCATGCTAAATACCTGTGTGCTTAACCTGCATATACATAGGAACAGTATCTGCCACTACTTTTATGTTCATTTATTAGCCAGTATCTGTGGTAAAGGTAGAAAAGAGCTGAACTTAAAGATTTCCGCTTACTACACAGAAGTAGGGTATTAATTTGTGGGGAGGTGATGGAGGGCGGGGGGTGGGGGGGCGGAGGGGTGGGAGGAAAGAAAATAGAGGGAGGTTAAATAAATATATCCAGTATTAATTATTATTTACATCCTGAAGTAGGTAGTAAATGGATCCTAAAACAACATGCATTCTAGAACAATTGTTCTGCATTCTAGAATTGCAGGAATATTAATTTTGTAATTTTTGGTAAGAAAAATGAATTTCATCTCCTTCTGAACGCCAGGAGCTGTCATCATCATAAAGAGCTATACGTAGTGATTTCTTTAAATTTTAACCTATCTGTAATTTGTAAGCTGTTCTCTCTTCTGGGTGACTGTACCCATTTTCATATCAATGTGCCTGATAAAGAAAGTCAATATATTCAGTACTTTTATGGAAATTGCAGTTCTCAACAATTTCTATGAGCATCTATTCAGTGGAGAGGTGGAGAGAGGGAGCATGAAAACCTAACAAAGCATAGCACTGGGAGATGAATATATGAAATTGGAAGAAGTACAAATATAACGCTCTCTCACCCAGAAGGAATGTTTGGGGCATTGGATGGTGTTGTGGGAGGTGGAGAATGGGCAGGTACTGCACCTACTGCACTGCAGGGGGAGGTTCCGGGGTGCAGTGGACTGAGAGATGGGAGAATGGGCAGGTACTGCACCTACTGCACTGCAGGGGGAGGTTCCTGGGGAGCAGTGGACTGAGAGATGGGAGAATGGGCAGGTACTGCACCTACTGCACTGCAGAGGGAGGTTCCGGGGAGCAGTGGACTGAGAGATGGGAGAATGGGCAGGTACTGCACCTACTGCACTGCAGGGGGAGGTTCCGGGGAGCAGTGGACTGAGAGATGGGAGAATGGGCAGGTACTGCACCTACTGCACTGCAGGGGGAGGTTCCTGGGGTGCAGTGGACTGAGAGATGGGAGAATGGGCAGGTACTGCACCTACTGCACTGCAGGGGGAGGTTCCTGGGGAGCAGTGGACTGAGAGATGGGAGAATGGGCAGGTACTGCACCTACTGCACTGCAGGGGGAGGTTCCGGGGAGCAGTGGACTGAGAGATGGGAGAATGGGCAGGTACTGCACCTACTGCACTGCAGGGGAAGGTTCCTGGGGAGCAGTGGACTGAGAGATGGGAGAATGGGCAGGTACTGCACCTACTGCACTGCAGGGGGAGGTTCCTGGGGAGCAGTGGACTGAGAGATGGGAGAATGGGCAGGTACTGCACCTACTGCACTGCAGGGGGAGGTTCCGGGGAGCAGTGGACTGAGAGATGGGAGAATGGAGAGTATACTGCATTCGCTGCTCACAATGCGGTCTCCTCTATATCAGAGAGACCAAACATAGATTAGGTGATTGCTTTGCTGAACACCTCCGTTCCGACCACTAGCACAATCCTGAGCTCTCTGTCGCATGCCACTTTCATCCTCCCTCCCACCCTGACCTCTCTGTCCTTAGCCTTCTACACTGTTTCAGCCGAAGCTCAACACAAGCTTGAGGAGCAGCATCTTCCTATTAGATACTTTGCAGCTGTCAGGCTTTAATATTAATTTCAACAAAGTCAAGTCTTAACCGCAGTTCCCATTTTCTCTCTGACAATAGATGCTGAAAAGATAGTGTGGATGTTCCAGTGCTTCTGCAAATGGGGGAGGGAGTGGGTGTGTACTTGGGGTGGGAATCCCAATTGATACACTGCCAGCAGGGTGGGCTGCACCCCTGGTGTTGATGTCTTTTCTTCCACCAGATTCCTGGGCTGCCTGAGCATTCTACACTTTGTTAAGCTTTCATGCTCCACCTCTCCAACATCACCAACCTGGTTTAACTATTCATACAGGGGGCGGAGTTTCCGGGGGCGCTAACGGAGCGCAAGGCAGTTTTCGCCCAGCAAGGGGGACGCTACCGCCTTCTGGGAAATTGGCCGGGAATTTGCGGAGGTACTGCCATAGTTAGCACCCCAAACCGGCGCGCAATCGGTGATGGCGTCATCACCGTGCTCGCCGGCCACGAGCCGACCCCTTAACATCCCATGGGGCAAATTGCCTGTTTGAAAGTCTGATTTTACCATGCAATTTTGCGCCTAATTGCTGATTACCATAATTTGAACTTCCCTGGAGGTGCTAAATCAGACAGCTGGGCCTAGAAATTCGTCTCAGATGATGGTGCAAAACGGGCGGTATCGGCTTGACCACCTGTTACACCCAACGCCTGATATTCAGTTCCATTGTAGTCAAAACAACTGAATATCAAGCGCTGGGTATAACGGGCAGTCAATCCGATACCGCCCTTTCTGTGCCATCGCCCGAGACAAATTTCCATCCCCTGTAGGTTTAGCACTCAAGTGCTGATTGGACATAATTTTCATGGAGCAGTATATGTGAGCTCCTCACACCCACTTCCACTGGTGTGGAGTGTGCTGGCTGACATGCAACGGGGCCGAGAAAGAGGACACATAGGTTGTTGGAAGCAGAACTGGAGATCCTATTGGAGAAGGTCTAGAGGAAGAGGGATGTCCTGTACCCGCAGGGGAGAAGGACGCTACCTCACCCTCCTGTCCCTCCTCTCCCTCTCTCCTGCAGCAGCTGGTGCTGTTCTTCCTGGCCTCATGACCACCTCCCATTCCTCCTGCACACCAAGTGGGACCACTAGCAAGATGCTCATGGCCAAGCACTCCCATTCTCCTGATGACAGAGAAGTAGCACAGCACTCACCCTTTTTAGCTAAAGTCCTCAGAGAATTTCCAGAATATATATTGATAGAGTGTTGGTGAAGTCTTGACAAAGTCTCCCTATGTGTTTCAAATGTCCTCTTCAAAGCTCCAGCAGCAAGTGAATTGTAAAAGGTAATATACATTTAAGTAGCATTCAAAATCCTCAGGAATTACTTGTTTACTCCCAATCAGATGGTTGCTGTTAGGAGAGGGCGTCAGGTCAAGCGCCAGCCACCAAAATGCCGTGCAGCCTCATTAATGACCACGAGCAGGCAAGTTAAGTGGCAATCAGCTGTTTAACAATCCTCCAGGTGGCCATTCCTAGCACAGGCTTGAATGCCTATACTAAGATGGCATCTTGTGCTAAATGTGGGCTAAACTGGCATTTCAGCTTAAGACCCCATCTTGACCACCTCAGAGGCTCTTTAACGTCCAAAGTATCCAGGGAAATTCGCTCCCTATGAGTTAAAGATGATGTCATGTAATTGTCTAAGTGGAGAATAATGATTCGTATTTCTTAATTTGATTCCCTAATTTGAAATTGGTACACTATTTTTGCATTTTTTGGCATTGAATATAATGATGTCAAGTATCCATGGTTTGGCATGGTTATGTCTAATTGGACTAAATTAAATATCCATTCACATGATGTGCTGTTACCTGGCTGCACACAAGGGAAGAGCAATCATTTTAATTTACTTCATGGGACATGGGGACAGGAGTAGGCCATTCAGCCCCTCGAGCCTATTATGCCATTCAGTTAGATTGTGATTATCACCCGCTTTTGGGAGCGAGATTCAAATTTCCACTGCACTTTGAGTGCAAAAGTGCTTCCTAATTTCCCTCCTAAATGGCCTAGCACTAATTGATTATACTCTCTTGCTCTGGATCCCTCCACCAGTGGGAGCATCTTAAAAATTATTCTTATCACTGATGTTCCCATTTGATTGTCACTCATTTGTTACTTAAAGGAGCACTTTGATCAGGAAAATGTATTTGGCAATCGTTTTCTTGTTTGGAGAGAAAGCGAACCAAAAGATAAAGGGGAGAAATTGGAAAGCGCTGGCCCGCCGGCGTGAACTTGGCGTAGGGAAATGATCCCTGCACCAGAACAGGTAGGCCTGAAGCCTAATTGAAATTGGACCTAGGGCCTTATTTAAATTAGACCATCAAGCATCCTCAGGCAGCTTGCCGGTGAAGCGAACATTGATTTCAGGCTGCTCTGATACCGGCAGCTAGCTTCTGGTAGGTCCTGGGAGGAGGAGAGCAATCGGGAGGGGGTTAAGTGAGGGCTAACAATGATCTTTGGGACTGTTCTGAGGGAAATCCTTATTAGTCGGGAAATTGTGTTGGGGAAGTTGATGGGATTGAAGGCCAATAAATCCCCAGGGCCTGATGGACTGCATCCCAGAGTACTTAAGGAGGTGGCCTTGGAAATAGTGGATGCATTGACAGTCATTTTCCAACATTCCATTGACTCTGGATCAGTTCCTATGGAGTGGAGGGTAGCCAATGTAACCCCACTTTTAAAAAAAGGAGGGAGAGAGATAACAGGGAATTATAGACCGGTCAGCCTGACATACAGTGGGTAAAATGATGGAATCAATTATTAAGGATGTCATAGCAGTGCATTTGGAAAGAGGTGACATGATAGGTCCAAGTCAGCATGGATTTGTGAAAGGGAAATCATGCTTGACAAATCTTCTGGAATTTTTTGAGGATGTTTCCAGTAGAGTGGACAAGGGAGAACCAGTTGATGTGGTATATTTGGACTTTCAGAAGGCTTTCGACAAGGTCCCACACAAGAGATTAATGTGCAAAGTTAAAGCACATGGGATTGGGGGTAGTGTGCTGACATGGATTGAGAACTGGTTGTCAGACAGGAAGCAAAGAGTAGGAGTAAATGGGTACTTTTCAGAATGGCAGGCAGTGACTAGTGGGGTACCCCAAGGTTCTGTGCTGGGGTCCCAGCTGTTTACACTGTACATTAATGATTTAGACGAGGGGATTAAATGTAGTATCTCCAAATTTGCGGATGACACTAAGTTGGGTGGCAGTGTGAGCTGCGAGGAGGATGCTATGAGGCTGCAGAGTGACTTGGATAGGTTAGGTGAGTGGGCAAATGCATGGCAGATGAAGTATAATGTGGATAAATGTGAGGTTATCCACTTTGGTGGTAAAAACAGAGAGACAGACTATTATCTGAATGGTGACAGGTTAGGAAAAGGGGAGGTGCAAAGAGACCTGGGTGTCATGGTACATCAGTCATTGAAGGTTGGCATGCAGGTACAGCAGGCGGTTAAGAAAGCAAATGGCATGTTGGCCTTCATAGCGAGGGGATTTGAGTACAGGGGCAGGCAGGTGTTGCTACAGTTGTACAGGGCCTTGGTGAGGCCACACCTGGAGTACTGTGTACAGTTTTGGTCTCCTAACCTGAGGCAGGACATTCTTGCTATTGAGGGAGTGCAGCGAAGGTTCACCAGACTGATTCCCGGGATGGCGGGACTGACCTATCAAGAAAGACTGGATCAACTGGGCTTGTATTCACTGGAGTTCAGAAGAATGAGAGGGGACCTCATAGAAACGTTTAAAATTCTGATGGGGTTAGACAGGTTAGATGCAGGAAGAATGTTCCCAATGTTGGGGAAGTCCAGAACCAGGGGACACAGTCTAAGGATAAGGGGTAAGCCATTTAGGACCGAGATGAGGAGGAATTTCTTCACCCAGAGAGTGGTGAACCTGTGGAATTCTCTACCACAGAAAGTAGTTGAGGCCAATTCACTAAATATATTCAAAAAGGAGTTAGATGAAGTCCTTACTACTAGGGGGATCAAGGGGTATGGCGAGAAAGCAGGAATAGGGTACTGAAGTTGCATGTTCAGCCATGAACTCATTGAATGGCGGTGCAGGCTAGAAGGGCTGAATGGCCTACTCCTGCACCTATTTTCTATGTTTCTATGTTTCTATGTTCTCCAGGCTCCACATTCAGGTAAGTATTTTCAAAAAACTTAACTTGTTGGTGACGGCCTCTAATGGTCCCTTGGTCAACAGGTTAAGCTGCCTGTAAAAGAATAAAGAAAGACTTGCATTTATATAGCATCTTTCACGACCTCAGTATGGCCCAAAGCACTTTACAGCTATTGAAGTACTTTTGAAATGTAGTCACTGTCGTAATGTAGGAAACACACCAGCCAATTTGCGCACAGCAATGTCCCACAAACAGCAATGTGATAATAACCAGCAAATCTGCTTTAGTGATGTTGGTTGAGGGATAAATATTGGCCAGGACATTGGGAAGATGGTGCCATGGGATCTTTTTACGTCCACCTGACGGGTAGATGGGCCCTCAGTTTAATGTGTCCTCTGAAAGATGGCACTTGTAACAGTGCAGCACTCCCTCAGCACTGCACTGGAGTGTCAGCCTGGATTTTGTGCTCAATTCTCTGACGTGGGACTTGAACTCTGAAGAATGATACCAACTGAGCCTGGTTATCCTGAACGCAGCTGACCCAGTGCAGTCTCCATTCAGAGCAGCCCAGTTTCGGGAAGGAGTTCCAGAACAGGAGTTGGCCCCCCTATTTTGCACATGCAAACAGCCTAGTGCATGTTTCAGGTGCAAGCCCTGGATGCCTATATGAGAACCATTAACAATATGGAGCAGGGGGAAATGTGCACACGCCGCATGTCATTTTGGACGTTTAGGCACCCATTTTACGCCTGTAAAGCAGCTGCGCCGCCAACGGATTTCTAGTGCCTTTCATTCATGGTACTGATAAGACTGAGAGTTCACCTTATGGGAAATTATGCTAGCACATTCTTTTTCACATAAAAAAGAATTTTTTTTTACAGCATATTGAACTTTTTGTTGCTCTTCAAGTTTTGGACATTGAGCAATTTATAATTTACTGTGCCTACTTCCTCCGCAGCTCCATTGTTTGTCCTGACTAGCTTCTATTAGACCAGAATGATATACGATATACATTTATTTACCTCACAATGCTTCCAATGGTACCCAACAACACCGCTCTAATCAGTAATCCTATTAAATTATTCACAGCACAAGGATGTGAGGCAACTTTGAATACCAGTAAATCTCTGAAATGTTTGTGTTTCCACATAAAAAAATGTAAATTGGATTATAAAGTATAACAGATAGGTTTGGAGGGATCCAATGACAATAGTTCAATTTTATGGTTCAGGTGGCAATTATGAATTGCTTGAGCTAAATCCTCACAGTTAAACTCACTGAAGATGATATAGCTTTGTAACTCCCTTTAGGTTATCTGCTACTATTTGCTGATTCGTGTTGGTGCTTGCAATTAGCGTGGGATGCTAACTGCATCATGAAACCCTGATTTGCATGTATTCAATGACGCCATGCCTGCCTCTGGTGGGCTCTGCAGCCAACTAAAAAACTGCACGGTTAAAATGGTGGCCAACGGGAATGAAGCATTAAATACTCTGCAGTGTTTTTAAGTGCCCACCCACTTGCCTGCTCCGTCCCACAGCGTTAAAATTGCACCTATATCAAAACTGTACAACTGTACAAAAGCTTCTAGTTACATCTCTGTTAAAAATGCTATTTTGTTGCACTTTATAACGCATGTATATTTTGTTGTGTGCTATGTTGAAAGAGGGGTACAGATATTTAATGGCACAGCCAAGTGCCACCAAATCTCTTCAATTTGTTCTCAGGTGTGCCTATGACTACCATAGAGCACGACTTGCAAATACAATGTCTGGGTGAACAGCTAACAAATGTTTCAATGAAAAACAGTTTTAATTGCATGATGTAATGGATTAGACATTCCTTTTGGGGCTTTGGTAAGCCATAGTTATACATGTGCCAACCGTGAAGGTTTTAAATTGGCAGTCAGCAATACAACCCAGGTATTAGCTGCTCATGTTTCACAAGGTCTGCCATTTCACTGGGATTGGAGGTTGTCAGTGTCAAGCAATCAAACCAGGTTGAAGCTGAGTCAGAAACAATCACATCAACTGTATGACAGGATTGAAAAATGGTAGCACCAATCTAATAAGCTGGAGGGTGAGACTACAGCCTGAAAGATCCAATTAGATCACTTAGAGGGTGGGACTAGAATCTGTCAGAAGCATTCAATCAGATATTTGCCCGACCAATGTTTCTGCACAAACCTAAGGCAGATAGATTTTAAGATGAGCTGACAGTTTCTAGTCACAGGTATATTTATTAGTGTTTGTCCCAAAATAAGCTGCTAAAATGCAACTTTCATAATTTGTCATTTTCCTCAGAGAACAATTTGGGGCTGTTTTATGTAAACGTTTATTGCTATTCAGGCCTAGTTTCAGCTTTTTGGGGTGGAAAAAGATGCTCCCTGTGTGAATGTGGAATTGCCTGTACTTGGAAATAAACTAGGAAGTGGTGTTGGAGAGGCAAGGGACTGAAATTGCATAGTGCCCTAGTTGGGGGCGGTAACCTTTCCGCGACCAGACATTCTGCACCCGGCGCACAAGTCCCGCCCCGAAGCGAAATTGGTCTAACCACCCCGACTTGGCCTCTCCACGTAATTCTGACGCGTTCCACGAGCCCTCCCCTTCCGTT
The DNA here is from genome assembly GCF_044704955.1 of Pristiophorus japonicus. Classification (NCBI taxonomy): domain Eukaryota; kingdom Metazoa; phylum Chordata; class Chondrichthyes; family Pristiophoridae; genus Pristiophorus; species Pristiophorus japonicus. The sequence goes on along the minus strand of NC_091987.1, from coordinate 69,443,179 downwards.
AGAGGGGAGGGACGCTGCGAGCTCTGCACAGCTATTGATGGGCCTACACTGGGCCACCGGGGATGCAGGATGCCGCAGCCCGGCACCAAAATGGAGTGTTGGGCATCACGATCACAGCACGGGCCCCGTGGAATCTGCAGAAAAAGGCCCGACCGGTAAGTCGTCAAATAAAAAAATGGCACCTTCCCTTTAAGTTTTGCCCCGCAAGCGAAGTGTAGCCCGGTTCGCGATCTGTGAAGCTAACCTTGACATCGCCCGCGGAAGCCTCACGGGGCGCTGTCCAATGTCTGCCGTGGGGCAAAAATGGGCCGCCGAAGGGCGAAAAGAGGTTGCCGCGCACAGTGATGACATCATCACCAGAGGCACAGTGGCCCGGGGTGCTACCAGCGGGGGAGCGGCGCTAATGGCTTCACGCCACCGCTAACTTCCTCCCCCCGCAGAAGCGCTAACGGCAGACACACAGTAGGGGAATTTCACCCCCAATGAGTTTTATTTAATTTTACAAATTACAAAGAGATTCCATTATTTAGAAGTTTGCTACTGTGATGCATACATTTGGGCTCTTTATCACTGAGTTATGCTGCCTAGTTATGTCCTGCAACTTTGAAAGTTGCCATCAGTTTGTTTATGTCCTCATGTGGCATTCCCTATATTACTGTAAAATAATCCGGAAGAGAGCCTTCAACATCACCGAAGTGGTCAACATCCACAGGGATATGTAGAGAAGTTACATTAATACTTAATAACATTTTAATAGATTGCAAACCCCAGACTGGAGGCAGTAAGTCAAATCCAGCAGAGAGCACAAAATTCAGCTCCCTGTGTCTGTTCCTGCAAATCATATTTGATGTACTTTATTATTTTAGATGAATGCAATGTGTATTGATTTTTATTTCCAGTGCAAGAAAATAAATCTTTTTGATAAAGTGAAAAGATAGGCTAAAAATTGCTGTTGGCAACAATGATGAATGAAAGTTTAATGCATCTGTATAAAATATCTCTGTCTGTTATTCTAATGGAGATAATAAACTATTTAATTTATATTGGTTAATGCCTCCATTAAAGTAGCAGAAAAATGTCACACAAAAATATTGGACAGAAATTCAACTCATGGCTGCCTGTCTTTCCAGTATGAAATTAGCGTAAGTCCTTTGACTTTCATGTCACATTCTGCTACGTTTGGTGCACTGGAAGTTCACTAAATGCCTTGTGGACTCGAGCGAGTTTTAGTCGTCCAGGGCGCTTGCCTGAAACAGGCATCCTTCAGTATGAAGGTCCTATGTGGGTTGTACGATCCTAAATACAAAGTTCAGGTATAAATAGGCAGAGCTTGCGCCACTCATGCTCCGCCCAGTTATACAAGGCATCGAGTGGCTAAACAGTAATATTGAAATGGAACACAGGAAAATAGGAATAGGAGTAGGTCATTCACCTCCTTGGGCTAGAACCTCCACTTTTTTTGCATGCTTAGCGCCCACTTAACACCCATTTTACCGCTGAAATGACGTATAATGCTCATATATCGTCCACTTTGGCCAAAATGGATACTGACAGGCATTTTTCATAAACTTATCGCCGAGTGTTACTTTCCCCATGTGCGTAACGCTGGGAAAAAATCTTACCGCCCGCCCACTTTTTTTGGGCGGAATCATTAGAATGGGCGAAATCAACGCCCATAATTTTGCCCAGCGTTACTTTCCGCATGGAATTAACGCCGAGATTCAATAATACTGCCCGCCCACCTTTTTTTTTGCATAAAAAGCACATCTGGCGAAACTAACGCCCAGGAGATCGCCCACTGTCACTTTCACCACCTCGCAAGCATATCGCCCACAATATCGCTCGCCCAAAAAAAGTCCAGAAAAAGTGGAACTCTTCTGAGCGAATGCCAGTGGTGTGGCTGCCATTTTTAACATCGCACTCTTATGTGAGGAGCTGATATCTGAACGATTTGCCTGAAAGAGCGTTGATGTGAGTGACAACGCTGACACACTACTGTGTGTGTGCAGCTCAGACATCAATGGTGCCCATCACCTTGGTGCCAGTTAAACTTTATGTTGATTGATGTTAAGTTGTATCTAACCGTTTCATGTTAAGGAATCACCAGTGTGTAACGGTGCAACTATCTGAGACAATGTGCAACAAGGTATGTTCAAGAACAAAATGTTATACCAACATTGGTCTGAAAGCATAAGTATCACAGGCAATAACACCCAACCCCCGCCCACACCCAACTTTTTCCACCATTGACATCAATCAAATGTTCAACATGTCCAGCAACACAGAATACAAAGGCAAAGCAGGAGGGTGGTACCCAGCCCCATATGTTACAACAAATTGAATTCACCCAGATAGAGATATAACACAGCCATCACCTGCGGACATGCACCTCACTTTCCTTCCCACCTCCCCTTCTTCTCCCCACCTCTACCCCTTCCCCTCCTCACTCCATGGTGCCTGGCCGAGGAGCTCCTCAGGCGGTGCCCCATTGGGGGGGATGAAGACAGAGGTGGTGGTTGCATGTGTACGGAAGCGGGGGGGTGCCGAGGGGGCAACATTCTCTGATGCAAAAGCAGGATCTTGGTCCTTGCTCTCATCTGTCGTTTGCAGTGGTGATGCGGAACCTAGGGGTGGAGTGCCATGCTCGGGGACCACTGGGAGGCCTGTGGCAGCAGTGTTCCTGGCTATCGCATCCAGGGACTCCGCCATCGTCGGAATGTACTCGGTCATGATGGCCAGCTGTCGGGATATGTCCCCCAATGCTTCGATGAGCTGGTCACCAATGTCTACAGCCCTCCTGGACAACTGTACTATCTCTCTGCTACATGTGGCACTCGTGGAATAGACCTGCCCATCCACGGGACCTCCACGGGGTCGGCGCCATCCTGGGGAAAAATGGGGTGCCCTGTGGCGAGGTGCTTGGGGCCGGTAACTCCAGAGTGGAGGCGGGAATGACCGGAGGACCACTAGATGGTCTTGGGGTGGAATGGCTTCTGTAGTGTGGCGATCCTCGAAGTCCGCACTCTCATCCGTGGAGAACAGACCCAGTGGATTGATGGGCGAGAATCGAAGCTCCTCAGCACTGGATGTTGGATCGTCTGGATAGTCCGGCCCCGTGCCCCGACCTTCTGGCCTCTGTGGTCTTGCCTTGAGATGCGCTGCTGGCTGAGCTGCAAAACATGTGAGGTTATTAGAGGAGAAGGGGGTGTTAGGGTCCCAAGATGAGTCCAGCGCTACATACAACATATGCACCACCGCTCTCAAAATCATCGCAGACATCACATTTCATGACCATCAACACATTTGCATTCCAATGATTCTCATTAGGCCAGCATTATTTCTGTGACAATTTTAGAAATTATCTATCATATATGATTGTTCGGATATGAGTGGGTGTGGCATCTATTGACTTTACATCACACAATGGTGTAAGCGTTACTCATGTGGCATCACTTCAGGGTCTGCAGATGCATCCGTGGCTATCCGGGGGTGCTTCCCCACGAGTGTGAGCACCCGCTCCTCCATCTCAGTGATGTCGCTGGGGACTGGTGGCTCCCCCCACAGCCATTCGCCTCTGTATAGACCTCATCGTCGTTAGCTTCTTCTGTAAAAGGTGACAGGACGACATGGCATGAGATCATTGTGTGATATCATTGCTAGGTACTGTCACAGAGACTGATACAACACATAACCAACAGATGTAATCATGATTATTATAAAAATTATCATTCTTTACCTAAAGACGTACACCGTGACCGCAGGATTTGAGTAAAACATTCCCGGTAAAAGTGAAAGACCTCACATCTGATGATAGTCACTCATGACTGTTACAAATCAAATTATATAAATACATAAGTACATGTAAATCTATTTAATACTTATTCTTGCAGATCCCACAAGGTCGTTCCATCGTTTGTGGTATTGGTTGCCCTCATGAACCTCGTTGGTCGCCGACGAGACCACCTCTGCTATCTCGGTCCATATCATCTGGTATGCCTTTGAGGTGGGCTTCCCACGCGCTCCCTGTGTCAAATCACTCCAGCGTAACTCGCCCTCCTGCAGGAGGGAGGCATTTGCCTCGTCCAAGAACCTCCTGGCTCTTTTGCGCCCTCCAATGTGCTCCTCTCCCACCTCACTGCTCTCTCCAGTGTCAGTCTCCACAGCGTGCTGTGATGCGTCCTCCTCTCTCTCCATTATAGGCCAAATTCGGGCAAATATGTGGCTGGTAACAGCTAATTTTTGTGTGCCTATTTGCTGTGAAGCTCTAAAGTCTCCCTCCTTCCTACCAAAGCAGCCACACCACACCCAGACACACCTTCGGTCCCTCTGAGCTCCCTCTCTCTCTGCCTCCTCTTCTGCACATGTCATAATGACCCTTGACCTCCTGAATCGCGGGAATCAAGTGTTGCCATGCCATTGCTTAGGACGGCCACACTTTGGGCCCAAGTTTCCACACGATAAAAAACGGGCGCACCTCCGAGCTGGGCGCCCGTTTTTCGCGCCTAAAACGGCGCCGGAAAAAAAACGAACGATTCTGGAGCGCTTTGCAGCTCCTTGTCTGCTTGGCGCGGCGCCCAGGGGGGCGGAGCCTACACTCGCGCCGATTTTGTAAGTGGGAGGGGGCGGGTACTATTTAAATTAGTTTTTTTCCTGCCGGCAACGCTGCACGTGCGCATTGGAGCGTTCGCGCATGCTCAGTGTGAAGGAAACATTGGCACGCGGCCATTTTTGTAGTTCTTTGTAGTTCTTTGTCGCTGTTTAGCTTTTGAACATTTTTTAATAAAAGTACATTGCCATCAGCACATCAGCACTGAGGCTTCTTGTAGCAGTGAGAAGGGTGCAGGAAGCCTCAGAAAGTTGAGGCAGCCGTTTCCCGACGATCTCCCCCTTTTGCCGTCGGGAAATGGCTCCTCAATTTCTGAGGCTTCCTGCAGCCTTCTCTCTTTTCTGCCAGCCGTCTGGAACGGCTCCCTCCCCCCCCCACCCCGCGTTCAGTCGGCTCCCTCCCTCCCTCCCGCCCACGTTCGGTCAGCTCCCTCCCTCCCTCGCGTTCGGTAGGCTCCCTCCCTCCCTCCCGCCCGCGTTCGGTCGGCTCCCTTCCCCCCCCCCCCCGCGTTCGGTCAGCTCCCTTCCCTCCCTCCCGCCCGCGTTCGGTCGGCTCCCTTCCCCCCCCCCCCCCCGCGTTCAGTCGGCTCCCTCCCTCCCTCCCGCCCGCGTTCGGTCAGCTCCCTCCCTCCCTCGCGTTCGGTCGGCTCCCTTCCCTCCCTCCCGCCCGCGTTCGGTCGGCTCCCTTCCTCCCCCCCCCCCCCCCCCCCCGCGTTCGGTCGGCTCCCTTCCCTCCCCACCCTCGCGTTCAGTCGGCTCCCTCCCTCCCACCCGCCCGCGTTCGGTCGGCTCCCTTCCCTCCCTCCCGCCCGCGTTCGGTCGGCTCCCTTCCCTCCCCACCCCCGCGTTCGGTCCGCTCCCTTCCCTCCCCACCCCCGCGTTCGGTCGGCTCCCTTTCCCCCCCCTTTCCCCCCCTTCCCCCCCCCAGCGTTCAGTCGGCTCCCTCCCTCCCTCCCGCCCGCCCGCGTTCGGTCGGCTCCCTCCCTCCCCCGCGTTCGGTAACGGCTGCCTCGTTTTGTGACGCTGAAGCACTTTCACACAGGTAGGAAGATGGTTTATTTAATCTTTTCTTTGCTTATAAATGTTTATTCAGGTTGGATTTATTTGTATAATATTTGTAGAAGTATAAATAAGGATTTATTGTAGAATTTAATGACTTCCCTTCCCCCCCCCCTCCCCCCACACCTCGTTCTGGACGCCTGATTTGTAACCTGCGCCTGATTTTTTAATGTGTAGAACAGGTTTTTTCAGTTCTACAAAAATCTTCACTTGCTCCATTCTACTTTAGTTTGGAGTACATTTTCACTGTGGAAACTTTGAAATCAGGCGTCAGTGGCCGGACACGCCCCCTTTTGAAGAAAAAAATTCTGTTCCAAAGTAGAACTGTTCTACCTGACTAGAACTGCAGAAAAAAAAATGTGGAGAATTGCGATTTCTAAGATAGTCCATTCTCCACCAGTTGCTCCTAAAAATCAGGCGCAAATCATGTGGAAACTTGGGCCCTTTTTAGGTCAACAAAATTTAATGCTACCGCCGATTTTATATCGAAAATGGAGACTAGGTAGTTTGAGAATGGGCGAGAAGCCAGTTTTAACACCCACGCCGTAAATATCGCCCACCCGCCTTGGCTCCATATCCCTAATACCGTGGGCTAGCAAAAATCTATTGATCTCCTAATTCAAATTATTAATTGAGCTAGCATCGACTGCTTTTTGTGGGTGAGAGTGTTAGCATCCAACATCCTTTCTTCTATGGTTCACAACAACTCATTTTGAGTAAGCGCGAGACGCTTCGTAGTGTAGTACAGTATACGGAACAGACTTTCTTCATGCCTAGGATGAGGGATCAAGTGGACCCGGATTAGAGAGTGACTTTTTGGTTTCAGTATCTTTCAAGTCCTTTGAAGAACTGCTGAAAACCATACTCCATTATAAACCTTATTTTGCCTACATCAAAGGTACATGTCATAGATAAGACCTCATGACGCATCTGTTCCCGAATCCTTTGAAAACAGTCTATTTACATGAACAGTTGTAGTTGTTTATCCAAAGCTATTTCCATAAAACAAGACTTCCTGACCTAACTGTTTTCAACTTCTTTGAAGAACCATCATCTTTCTGTACTGTGGCTAATGGATTCCTCTACTATGTTTATTACCCCAGCTCTTAAAGTTATATAAGAACATAAGAAACAGGAGCAGGAGTAGCCATCTAGCCCCTTGAGTTTGCTCCACCATTCAGTAAAATCATAGCTGATCTGATCATGGACTCAGTTCCACTTCCCTGCCTGCTCCCCATAACCCTTTACTCCTTTATTGCTGAAAAATCTGTCCATCTCCACCATAAATATATTCAATGACCCAGCTTACACAGCTCTCTGGGGTAGAGAATTCCAAAGATTCATGACCCTCTGAGAGAAGAAATTCTTCCTCATTTCCGTTTTAAATGGGTGACCCCTTATTCTGAGACTATGCCCCCTAGTTCTAGATTCCCCCATGAGAGGAAACATCCTCTCTGCATCTACCCTGTCAAGCCCCCTCAGAATCTTATACGTTTCAATAAGATCACCTCTCAGTCTTCTAAACTCCAATGAGTATAGGCCCAATCTGCTCAACCTTTCTTCATAAGTCAACCCCCTCATCTCTGGAATCAACCTTGTGAACCTTCTCTGAACTGCCTCCAATGCAAGTATATCCCTCCTTAATTAAGGAGACCAATACTGCATGCAGTACTCCAGGTGTGGTCTCACCAACACCCTGTACAGTTATAGCAGGACCTCCTTACATTTATACTCCATCCGCCTTACAATAAAGGCGAACATTCTATTTGCTTTCCTAATTACTTGCTGTACCTGCATGCTAACTTTTTGAGTTTCATAAAAAAGAACCACCAGATTCCCCTGTACCACAACATTTTGTAATCTCTCCCCATTTAAATAATAATTTGCTTTTTTATTTTTCCTACCAAAATGGATAACCTCACACTTTCCCACATTATATTCCATCTACCAAATTTTTGCCCACTTATTTAGCCTATCTGTATCCCTTTGCAGATTCATTGCATCCTCCTCACAACTTGCTTTCCCACCTATCTTTGTATCATCAACAAAATTGGCAACATTACACTCGGTCCCTTTATCCACGCCATTAATGTAGATTGTAAATAGTTGAGGCCCCAGTACTGATTCCCGTGGCACCCCACTAGTTACAGCTTGCCAACCTGAAAATAACCCATTTGTCCAGACTCTCTGTTTTCTGTTAGTTAGCCAATCCTCTATCCATGCTAATATATTACCCTCAACCCGGTGAGCTCTTATCTTGTGCAGTTACTTACTTTTATGTGGCACCTTATTGAATGCCTTCTGGAAATTCAAATACACAACATCTACTGGTTGCCCTTTATCCACCCTGCTCATTACATCCTCAAAGAACTCCAGCAAATTTGTCAAACATGATTTCCCTTTCATAAAACCATGCTGACTCTGCTTGATTGAATTATGATTTTCTAAATGTTCTGCTGCTACTTTCTTAATAATGGACTCCAGCATTTTCCCAATGACAGATGTTATAAGTGGTCTATAGTTTCCTGCTTTCTGTCTCCCTCCTTTCTTAAATAGGGGCATTATATTTGCGGTTTTCCAATCCGCTAGGACCTCTCCAGAATCCAGGGAATTATGGTAGATTACAACCAATGCATCCATTATCTTCAGCCACTTCTCTTAAGACCCCACGATGCAGACCATCAGGTCCAGGGCACTGTCCACCTTTAGTCCCATTAGTTTTCATAGTACTTTTTCTCTAGTGATAGTGATTGTTTTAAGTTCCCTCTGCCCCCACAATAGCCCCTTAATTATCAATTTTTGGGATGCTTTTAGTGTCTTCTACCAAGAAGACCGATACAAAATATTTGTTCAAAAGTCTCTGCCATTTCCCTGTTTCCCATTATTAATTCCCCAGTCCCATCCTCTAAGGGACCAACGTTTACGTTAGCTACTCTCTTCCTTTTTGTATACCCATAGAAGCTCTTACTGTCTGTTTTTATATTTCTTGCTAGTTTGCTCTCATAAACTCATAAACATTACAGTTTAATCACTCATGGCTGACATCATTACTGTCACTTATTTCCTTACACAAGCACTTTTCACGTCAGAAGAAAAGCTATGCATTTCTCTAATGACACTTCACAATCATCCTGTTTATATTGGAAAGGCTATTGCTCCATGATATGAAGATATCCAACTGTTAATCTTTTAACTCTCCATGATGTCCAACAGAGAATTCCACAGTTCTACCACACTTTGCATGAAGAAGTATTTCCTACCTTCTCTCCTGAATGGCTTGGCTCTAATTTTAAGGTAATGTCCTCTTGTCCTAGATTCCCTCATCAACTGAAAGAAGTTTCTCTCTATCTACCCTATCAATTCCTTTCAAAATCCTAAAAACCTCAACCAAATCACCTATTAACCTTCTATATTTCAGGGAATACAAATCTAGTTTATGTAATCTCTCCTCATAATTTAACTCTTGGAGCCTTGGTAACATTCTGGTGAATCTGCACTGCACTCCTTCCAAGGCCAAAAGCAATAGCAAACCCTCCTCTCCTTTATATTTTAGCCCTCTATCTATGAAGGTTAACATTCCATTAGCTTTTTTGATTATTTGTGTACCTGACTGCTACATTTCCGTGATCTGTCTACATGGACCCCTAACCCTCCACTGTTCCTAACTTTTAACCATTTAAAAAATACTCGTATCTATCCATTTTTGGCCTAAAATAGATGATCTCACACTTACCTGTATAAAAATGCATCTGCCACAGTTTTGCCCACTCACTTAATCTGTCAATGTCCCTTTGTAATTTTATGCTCCTGTCTACATTGTCTACTGTGCCACCAATCTTTGTGTCAGCAGCAAACTTGTAAAAATGGTTCTCTATTGCACTTTCTAAGTCATGAATAAGGATTGCTGGAGACTGCTCAAAAGTGCTCTTCAATGGGCCACATTAAAAAAAACTCTGCCCCTCTGCATTTGAGGTCCTGCCCCCCCCACCCCCCCCCCCACCCCTGCACCCTCCATCCTGCACCAACCCCCACCCCCACCTTGCTTTCGGGATCACCTCTCCCCTCCAGACCGAGTGAATGTTTAATTTAATTTAATTTCACAAATTACACTGGATTTCCAAATTTAGCATTTTGCTACTGTGATGTGTACATTTGGGCTGTTTGTCAGTGAGTTGTGTTGCCTAGTTATGCTCTGCAACTTTGAAACCTATTGTCAGTTTGTTTATGTGTTGATGACGGGGGTCCCTATATTACTGTACTATCCTGCCTTCACCATCAGTACTGAAGTGGTCAACATCCACAGGGATATGTAATAGCTGCAGGGATATGCTAACTCAGTGCTGTCCCTTTGGTGGAAATTGTTGGCTGGTCAGGTTGCAGCAGATGGCACACCTCTGCCACTGACTCCCTGATGAACCTCAGCTTGTAAAGGCAATTCTCTTCAGACATTGCCAGGTAGGTGAGCCAATGTCTGTAAAAATGATTATATAGGTAATGGAAAAAGAGGGCAGTCTGCCTTTGGTATAAGTGAACTTTCCCAATATATTGTTTCACCTTCTTCCACCTCAAGCAGAAAGGAGCATGAAGTACAATACTCATGAATTCAACAGTTTGTACCGTACAAGTAGCAAGCTTTCTGCACCCCATGTAGCCGGCTAGTTGCCTTAGTGGCCACTCACCAATGTTACTTCTCAGTTAGGGAACAATTAGGAATAGGCCATGTAGATGAAGAACATGAAGATCACAACTAAAAAAGGGATAAATAAACATTGAACACATTGAGCACATGCACTGAAACATCACATCCAGTGAAATACCCCTTGCACTGAGACATCACAAAACACTGAAGCACCATATCAGTTTCCAGGCCACCCCTAGTTTGCATGGTTGAGATGAGCTGCAGGTTCGTAAAGGCTCAGTAGCTGTTTAAAGAGCAGGTGGCCAAGGCAGTGAAGCAACACTGTGGAGTTGCAGAAAGATGTCTATGAACAAGTTCCAGCAGGGCCCTGAGGTTATCAGGTACAGGCAGTGAAATCTTGGTGGAGCAAGGTGAAAATAGAAAGGACATTCTCTTCCTCTCAGGTTGTCAGCAGATGCCGATGGCAAATTAGTGAATGGGCACAACGAGAGGTACATAGCATTTGAATGCAATTAGCATTATTTCCACGACCTGTTTGCAGTGCAGAAAGAAGTTTTGTGATCTCACCAGCAGGCCAAAGGTAAGACTTCCCTTCACACCTCTCCTACATTCTGCACAGCCCTGCAGGAGGCGATCTTTTCCTCAGCATGATCAATCATTTCCTTGTTCGCTTGTCATGGCTGTCCATAAGTCAGTAGTTAGACTTCACTGCACCTCTTTTCTGCTTGCGCTCACACCATCAAAATTGCCACTGCCTCAACAACCATTTCTTTCTCTTAGCCTCACTTTCTGCTTCTTCCTTTTATCATACACACTATGGTAAGCTGTCTTATATAATGTTGAAAGCCCTTGCCCAAGCAGTTATTAATCTACTTCCAATCTTATTGCAGAAGAAGGTGGCACACAACAAGAAGGAGATGTAATGTATGTACCTGTGAGAAAACTCACAGGTGCATATATTACAGGAGACAGCTGGCATAGGAGGAGGATCTGCCACTCTGCAAACACTGACACCTATAGAGGAGGCCACCAATGAGGTCGTAAGAAAATGCCCAGTGGTCAGCATCAGAGATGATGAGGCTGGAGGCCTGACACAGTAGAGTTTTCTGGAATCATCCTTCAGCTTCTCTGTCCACTTAACTCTTTAAGTTCCATGCACACTGACCTCTTAAACATGAAAATCTGGTGTTGCATTGTGCTGTCACTGATCTGCTAGTGTTTACTCTTACAACTTTTTCCTAACTCTCTCTCTTCCCTTTTTCTAGGTCAATCAGAAGACTTGGTAACTGGTGCCAGACAAACTGCTGATAAAAACCCTGCTGACAAGACACCATCGCTCACTCTTACCCTGCCAAGCACCAGCTTAGATAGTGAGTGTAAAGTCCTTACTCGACAGCATGAAACCACACGAGGCACATTCTGGGGACAAGGTCACTCTGTGACCTCAACTCTTTATTCACAGCACTCTACAAATGATGACCCTGCATGGGACCTCCCTTTATATACCTGGGAGATCAGGTAAGGAGTATCACCCCTTGTGGTCAAGGTGTGCATCGAGGTTGTGTGTATACAGTAATACAGTGGTGTTACATTGTGGTTACATACATGACATCACCTTCCCCCCCCCCCCCCCCCGCCCCTTGTAAGGATCATAGGTTTAGTCTTTCAGGTGGTCTATGCTCCCTCGTGGAGCACCGCAGTTGGGACTCTGGTTGTTGGACACCGACGTGAGCGTCTGTCACCTGTGGTGATTCCGGCCTGTCCGGGCTGACCGCAGGGCCTGTGCATTCTTCTGATTGCTCTTGTTGCTCGTTCACTGGCGGTGTTGAGCGCTCCATCTCATGGTTTTCTTCAGGTTCCTCCATGTCGATGCTGAACCTTTTTTTAACTTGGTCCAGATGCTTACGGCATATCTGACCATTGTTGAGTTTTACCATGAGGACCCTATTCCCCTCTTTGTCAATTACAGTACCCTCAAGCCATTTGGGCCCCATGGCGTGATTGAGGACGAATACAGGATCATTTATTTCTATACATCTCCCCCTCGCATTACGGTCATGATACTCGTTTTGTGACTTGCGCTTGCCCTCAACTATGTCAGTTAGGACTGGATGAATGAGGGACAACCGGGTTTTGAGTGTCCGTTTCATAAGTAGCTCTGTGGGCGGGACTCCCGTGAGCGAGTGCGGTCGGGATCTATAGGCCAGCAGGAGGCGCGATAGGCGGCATTGTAGAGAGGGTCCTTGAATCCTGAGCATACCTTACTTAATGATTTGGACCGCATGTTCCGCCTGGCCTTGGAGGCTGGCTTGAACGGCGCAGTCCTGACGTGGTTGATGCCATTGCCCGACATAAACTCCCGGAATTCGCAGCTTGTGAAGCATGGGCCATTATCACTAACCAGGATGTCCGGCAAGCCATGGGTTGCAAAGATCGCACATAGGCTTTCCACGGGTGGTAGATGACGTGCATGAATTCAGAATGATGCACTCAATCCATTTCGAGTACGCATCTACCACAATAAGGAACATCTTTCCCATGAACGGGCCCGCGTAGTCAACATGAATGCGTGACCATGGCCTGGTGGGCCAGAGCCACGGGCTGAGCGGGGCCTCCCTGGGGGCATTACCCAGCTGGGCACACGTCGTGCACTGCGAACACAGTGTTCCAGGTCTGAATCAATTCCAGGCCACCAAACATGTGACCAGGCAATGGCCTTCATCAGCACAATGCCTGGGTGCTTGCTGTGGAGTTCCTTGATGAATGCCTCCCTGCCCTTTTGGGGCATAACTACCCGGCTGCCCCATAGTAGGCAGTCGGCTTGGATGAAGAGCTCATCCATCCATCTGTGGAACGGTCTGACCTCCTCAGGGTATGCTCTGTGTGCGGGCGCCCAATCCCCAGTCAGGACACATTTCTTAATCAAGGATAGGAGGGGATCTCTGTTTGTCCAGATTTTGATCTGGCGGGCTGTGATGGGGGAGCCTGCGCTGTCAAAGGCATCGACAGCCATGACCATCTCAGCACTTTGCTACGCTGCAACCTCAGTGGTGGCCTGTGGAAGCCTGCTGAGCGCGTCAGCGCAATTTTCAGTGCCGGGCTGGTGCCGGATGGAGTAGTCATAAGCAGCCAGTGTGAGAGCCCATCACTGTATGCGGGCTGATGCGTTGGCATTGACAGCCTTGCTGTCGGACAACAGGGATGTTAATGGCTTGTGGTCCATCTCTAGTTCAAACTTCCTACCAAAGAGGTACTGATGCATTTTTTTTACACATATGAGCGCTTCTTTCTCGACCATCCCATATCCCCGTTCTGCTTGAGAGAGCCACCTAGAGGCATAAGCCACAGGTTGTAGTTGACCCTCAGCATTGCCCTGCTGCAACACGCACCCAACCCCATAGGACGATGCATCACATGTCAGAACCAATTTTTTACAGGGTCAACATCTTGTTTGAACAAAGTAGGTTTCACGCCCGATCAATAGCCCGTTCCTGACAGTCCCTCCAAAACCAATCGCAACCCTTACGCAAGAGCATGTGTAGCGGCTCCAACAACGTGCTCAAGTTCGGCAGAAAGTTCCCGAAATAGTTCAACAGTCCCAGAAATGAACGCAACTCCGATGTGTTACAGGGCCTGGGTGCTCGTCGAATCGCCTCTGTTTTGGATTCGGTGGGCCGAATCCCATCTGCAGCAACCCTCCTGCCCAGAAACTCAACCTTAGGAGCTAAAAACACACATTTAGACTTCTTGAGTCGCAGGCCGACCCGGTCCAGTCGGCGTAGCACCTCCTCCAGGTTGCGGAGGTGTTCCTCGGTGTCTCGACCCGTGATGAGGATGTCGTCCTGGAATGCGATCGTTCCAGGAATGGATTTAAGCAGGCTTTCCATGTTTCATTGAAAAATCGCGGCCGCTGATCGAATGCCAAACGGACACCTGTTATAAACGAACAGTCCCTTGTGCGTGGTGATGGTGGTCAGTAGTTTAGATTCGTCGGCCAGTTCCTGGGTCATATAGGCTGAGTGAACAGCTTGCCGCCTGCCAGCATGGCGAAAAGGTCCTCTGCTCTCAGGAGCGGGCATTGATCTTGTAGGCACACCCGATTGATGGTGGCCTTGTAGTCGCCACAGGTCCTGACAGAGCCATCCGCTTTTAGGACGGGAATTGATGGGGCTTGCCCAGTCACTGAATTCAACAGGTGAGATGATGCCCTCTCTCAACAGCTGGTCCAATTCGCTCTCGATTTTTTCCTGCATTACATACGGCACCACTCTGGCTTTGTGGTGCACTGGCCTGGTGTCCAGGGTGATATATATTACTATTTTGGTGCCTTTGAAAGTCCCAACACCAGGTTGGAATAGTGAATCAAATTATTGTAGGACTTGTGAGCACGAACTTCGCTCCACAGATGACATTGCGTGAACATCCCCCCATTTCCAGTTCATCTCGGCTAACAACAGTGCGGGACCATTACCCGGGACAATCCAGAGCGGCAGCCAATTCACTAACCCGTTGTGTGTGACAGCCAACATTGTACTGCCTAGCACCGGAATGATTTCTTTAGTGCAAGTCTGTAATTGTGTCTCAATACGTGCTAATTTGGGTCTACTGGCTTTAAGTGGCCATAGCTTCTCGAATTGCTGAACGCCCATGAATGACTGGCTGGCCCCAGTGTCCAGCTCCATGCGTACTGGGGTGCCATTTAATAAAACCCTCATCATCATTGTTGGCGTTTTGGTGTATGAACTATTCGCCGCATGGACCCGCTGAACCTCAGCATCCATCGATTTGCCCCAAAAGTCATCCTGCCTCAAAGGACCCTCTTCTGGTCCCTCCGCCTCATATATTAGTCTGGTTGCAGGCTTCCTGCACATTCGAGCAAAATGGCCACTGAGATTGCAGTTTCTGCAGACAAACTGTTGAAATCTGCAAGATCTGGCTGAGTGTTTTCCCCCACACCTCCAGCATGAATTAAAGTTTCCATTGTTGGGGACAAAGGGACAATGGCCAGGCATTCCGCGCTGACTGTCCCTTTGTCTGCTCTGAAGTACCCTATTAGTGGGTGTCAAATAGCTTGCCGGTTTAAGGTGCTCCCCGATCAGTTTGCTAAGTTCTTCAAAGGTTTTGTCCGACGGCTTTTCGGGTGCTAGTAAGTCCTTCATGAGTGCATAAGTCTTTGGTCCGCAGCTGGTCAAAAGATGAGCCCTCCCTTGTCGGCCGCTGCAGCCCCAGCCATTCTTTCATAACGAAGCTTTGCTGAAGCCTCTCAACAAAATCATCCCAGTCTTCCCCAACACAGTACCATTCCTCTGCACTACCGGTGGCCATTCTCGTGGGTCATGAGATCCCATCCTAGTCGCCAATGTAAAGTCCTTACTCTACAGCATGAAACCACACGAGGCACATTCTGGGGACAAGGTCACTCTGTGACCTCAACTCTTTATTCACAGCACCCCACAAGTGATGACCCTGCGTGGGACCTCCCTTTATATACCTGGGAGATCAGGTAAGGAGTGTCTCCCACAAGTTCACCCCTTGTGGTCAAGGTGTGCATCTCGGTTGTGTGTATACAGTAATACAGTGGTGTTACATTGTGGTTACATACATGACAGTTAGTTTATTAGTGAATTTGAGGAGACTGCACTGGGGGAATTCACCCTGCACAAGTAAGTAGCAATAGGTAGAGGAGGCAAGGAAGGCCGAAGGAAGAGCTAACAAGAGGGCTAGTTCACATCCTGGATACGTGAAGAGGAATGCAATGCAGACTTCAGAGGCACTGCATTTAAAAGAAACGTGATTATTATGCAATTGCTGAATCCATTGTACTGCCTGACTGTGAGCTTTGAAAACATGTTGGATAGTATGGCGGAGTCCACTATCCACTTGTCTTGGGTTCTTACACATGGCATTGACACTCTGCAGTCCACCATAGAACAGGTGGTCTCCTTAATGGCCGCTGCAGCGGAGCCCCGCAGAGAAGTCTCTGACCCTCGTAGTAGCTTTGCTCAGGAATAATCATACTGAAGCCATGTAGGTTCTGAACTCAATCATTTCCTCCACCTTGGACAGCCTTGGACAACGAATAGATAGGGACTGCAATTGGATCACTGATTTCCGAGAGTGTGCTGTCTCACAGATCAGTAAGCAATTGAAATGGAACATTCAAATCGCAGGTTGCATAGTTTTTGTTTCCACAAGTTCTATGAATAGATTTGCTTTCTGCACTTGTGCCCTTTGCAACAGTAGCCAGATGTAGGGTGGCTTTTTTTTTTTTCGTTCATGTGGGCATCGCTGGCAAGGCCAGCCCTGACTGCCCTTTAGAAGATGGTGGTGAGCCGCCTTCTTGAACTGCTGCAGTCCGTGTGGTGAAGGTGCTCCATCAGTGCTGTTAGGTAGGGAGTTCCAGGATTTTGACCCAGCGACAATGAAGGAACTGCGAGAAATTTCCAAGTCAGGATGGTGTGTGACTTGGAGGGGAACACGGAGGTGGTGCTGCCCTTGTCCTTCTAGGTGGTAGAGGTCGCAGGTTTGGGAGGTGTTGCTGAAGAAGCCTTGGCGAGTTGCTGCAGTGCATCTTGTAGATGGTATACACTGCAGCCACAGTGTGCCGGTGGTGGAGGGAGTGAATGTTGAAGGTGGTGGATGGGGTGCCAATCAAGCGGGCAGCTTTGTCCTGGATGGTGTCGAGCTTCTTGAGTGTTGTTGGAGCTGCACTCATCCAGGCAAACATAGAAACATAGAAAATAGGTGCAGGAGTAGGCCATTCGGCCCTTCGAGCCTGCATCAGCATTCAATATGATCATAGAAACATAGAAACATAGAAAATAGGTGCAGGAGCAGGCCATTCAGCCCTTCTAGCCTGCACCGCCATTCAATGAGTTCATGGCTGAACATGAAACTTCAGTACCCCCTTCCTGCTTTCTCGCCATAACCCTTGATCCCCCGAGTAGTAAGGACTTCATCTAACTCCCTTTTGAATATATTTAGTGAATTGGCCTCAACTACTTGCTGTGGTAGAGAATTCCACAGGTTCACCACTCTCTGGGTGAAGAAGTTTCTCCTCATCTCGGTCCTAAATGGCTTACCCCTTATCCTCAGACTGTGACCCCTGGTTCTGGACTTCCCCAACATTGGGAACATTCTTTCTGCATCTAACCTGTCTAAACCCGTCAGAATTTTAAACGTTTCTATGAGGTCCCCTCTCATTCTTCTGAACTCCAGTGAATACAAGCCCAGTTGATCCAATCTTTCTTGATAGGTCAGTCCCGCCATCCCGGGAATCAGTCTGGTGAACCTTCGCTGCACTCCCTCAATAGCAAGAATGTCCTTCCTCAAGTTAGGAGACCAAAACTGTACACAATACTCCAGGTGTGGCCTCACCAAGGCCCTGTACAACTGTAGCAACACCTCCCTGCCCCTGTATTCAAATCCCCTCGCTATGAAGGCCAACATGCCATTTGCTTTCTTAACCGCCTGCTGTACCTGCATGCTAACCTTCAATGACTGATGTACCATGACACCCAGGTCTCGTTGCACCTTTCCTTTTCCTAATCTGCCACCATTCAGATAATAGTCTGTCTCTCTGTTTTTACCACCAAAGTGGAAAACCTCACATTTATCCACATTATACTTCATCTGCCATGCATTTGCCCACTCACCTAACCTATCCAAGTCACTCTGCAGCCTCATAGCATCCTCCTCGCAGCTCACACTGCCACCCAACTTCGTATCATCCGCAAATTTGGAGATACTGCATTTAATCCCCTCGTCTAAATCATTAATGTACAATGTAAACAGCTGGGGCCCCAGCACAGAACCTTGCGGCACTCCACTATTCACTGCCTGCCATTCTGAAAAGTACCCGTTTACTCCTACTCTTTGCTTCCTGTCTGACAACCAGTTCTCAATCCACGTCAGCACACTACCCCCAATCCCATGTGCTTTAACTTTGCACATTAATCTCTTGTGTGGGACCTTGTCGAAAGCCTTCTGAAAGTCCAAATATACCACATCAACTGGTTCTCCTTTGTCCACTTTACTGGAAACATCCTCAAATTCCAGAAGATTTGTCAAGCATGATTTCCCTTTCACAAATCCATGCTGACTTGGACCTATCATGTCACCATTTTCCAGATGCACTGCTATGACATCCTTAATAATTGATTCCATCATTTTACCCACTACTGAGGTCAGACTGACCGGTCTATAATTCCCTGTTTTCTCTCTCCCTCCTTTTTTAAAAAGTGGGGTTACATTGGCTACCCTCCACTCCATAGGAACTGATCCAGAGTCAATGGAATGTTGGAAAATGACTGTCAATGCATCCGCTATTTCCAAGGCCACCTCCTTAAGTACTCTAGGATGCAGTCCATCAGGCCCTGGGGATTTATCGGCCTTCAATCCCATCAATTTCCCCAACACAATTTCCCGACTAATAAAGATTTCCCTCAGTTCCCCCTCCTTACTAGACCCTCTGACCCCTTTTATATCCGGAAGGTTGTTTGTATCCTCCTTAGTGAATACCGAACCAAAGTACTTGTTCAATTGGTCTGCCATTTCTTTGTTCCCCGTTATGACTTCCCCTGATTCTGACTGCAGGGGACCTACGTTTGTCTTCACCAACCTTTTTCTCTTTACATACCTATAGAAACTTTTGCAATCCGCCTAAATGTTCCCTGCAAGCTTCTTCTCGTACTCCATTTTCCCTGCCCTAATCAAACCCTTTGTCCTCCTCTGCTGAGTTCTAAATTTCTCCCAGTCCCCAGGTTCGCTGCTATTTCTGGCCAATTTGTATGCCATTTCCTTGGCTTTAATACTATCCATGATTTCCCTCGATAGCCACGGTTGAGCCACCTTCCCTTTTTTATTTTTACGCCAGACAGGAATGTACAATTGTTGTAATTCATCCATGCGGTCTCTAAATGTCTGCCATTGCCCATCCACAGTCAACCCCCTAAGTATCATTCGCCAATCTATCCAAGCCAATTCACGCTCATACCTTCAAAGTTACCCTTCTTTAAGTTCTGGACCATGGTCTCTGAAATTACTGTTTCATTCTCCATCCTAATGCAGAATTCCACCATATTATGGTCACTCTTCCCCAAGGGGCCTCGCACAATGAGATTGCTAATTAATCCTCTCTCATTACACAACACCCAGTCTAAGATGGCCTCCCCCCTAGTTGGTTCCTCAACATATTGGTCTAGAAAACCATCCCTTATGCACTCCAGGAAATCCTCCTCCACCGTATTGCTTCCAGTTTGGCTAGCCCAATCTATGTGCATATTAAAGTCACCCATTATAACTGCTACACCTTTATTGCATGCACCCCTAATTTCCTGTTTGATGCCCTCCCCAACATCCCTATTACTGTTTGGAGGTCTGTACACAACTCCTACTAAAGTTTTTTGCCCTTTGGTGTTCTGCAGCTCTACCCATATAGATTCCACATCATCCAAGCTAATGTCTTTCCTAACTATTGCATTAATCTCCTCTTTAACCAGCAATGCTACCCCACCTCCTTTTCCTTTTATTCTATCCTTCCTGAATGTTGAATACCCCTGAATGTTGAGTTCCCAGCCCTGATCATCCTGGAGCCACGTCTCCGTAATCCCAATCACATCATATTTGTTAACATCTATTTGCACAATTAATTCATCCACCT
This sequence comes from Pristiophorus japonicus, assembly GCF_044704955.1. Taxonomy (NCBI): domain Eukaryota; kingdom Metazoa; phylum Chordata; class Chondrichthyes; family Pristiophoridae; genus Pristiophorus; species Pristiophorus japonicus. The sequence goes on along the minus strand of NC_091987.1, from coordinate 69,423,215 downwards.
TATTGCGGATACTCCTTGCATTAAGACACAAAGCCTTCAGGCTTGTTTTATTAACACCCTTTGTCCTTTTAGAATTTTGCTGTACAGTGGCCCTTTTTGTTCTTTGCCTTGGGTTTCTCTGCCCTCCACTTTTCCTCATCTCCTTTCTGTCTTTTGCTTTTGTCTCCTTTTTGTTTCCCTCTGTCTCCCTGCATTGGTTCCCATCCCCCTGCCATATTAGTTTAAATCCTCCCCAACAGCACTAGCAAACACTCCCCCTAGGACATTGGTTCCGGTCCTGCCCAGGTGCAGACCGTCCGGTTTGTACTGGTCCCATCTCCCCCAGAACCGGTCCCAATGCCCCAGGAATTTGAATCCCTCCCTGCTGCACCACTGCTCAAGCCACGTATTCATCTGCGCTATCCTGCGATTCCTACTCTGACTATCACGTGGCACTGGTAGCAATCCCGAGATTACTACTTTTGAGGTCCTACTTTTTAATTTAGCTCCTAGCTCCTTAAATTCGTTTCGTAGGACCTCATCCCTTTTTTTACCTATGTCGTTGGTACCAATGTGCACCACGACAACTGGCTGTTCTCCCTCCAATTTCAGAATGTCCTGCACCCGCTCCGAGACATCCTTGACCCTTGCACCAGGGAGGCAACATACCATCCTGCAGAAACGCCTATCTATTCCCCTCACAATTGAATCCCCTATCACTATCGCTCTCCCACTCTTTTTCTTGCCCTCCTGTGCAGCAGAGCCAGCCATGGTGCCATGAACTTGGCTGCTGCTGCCCTCCCCTGATGAGTCATTCCCCTCAACAGTACCCAAAGCGGTGTATCTGTTTTGCAGGGGGATGACCACAGGGGACCCCTGCACTACCTTCCTTGCACTACTCTTCCTGCTGGTCTTCCATTCCCTATCTGGCTGTGGACCCTTTCCCTGCGGTAAGACCAACTCACTACACGTGATACTCACGTCATTCTCAGCATCGTGGATGCTCCAGAGTAAATCCACCCTCAGCTCCAATTCCGTAACGCGGACCGTCAGGAGCTGGAGGTGGACACACTTCCCGCACACGTAGTCGTCAGGGACACCGGAAGTTGATCATGCAACTTCAGTACCCCATTCCTGCTTTCTCTCCATACCCCTTGATCCCTTTAGCTGTAAGGGACACATCTAACTCCCTTTTGAATATAAGAACATAAGAACATAAGAATTAGGAACAGGAGTAGGCCATCTAGCCCCTCGAGCCTGCTCCGCCATTCAACAAGATCATGGCTGATCTGGCCGTGGACTCAGCTCCACTTACCCGCCCTCTCCCCGTAACCCTTAATTCCCTTATTGGTTAAAAATCTATCTATCTGTGACTTGAATACATTCAATGAGCTAGCCTCAACTGCTTCCTTGGGCAGAGAATTCCACAGATTCACAATCCTCTGGGAGAAGAAATTCCTTCTCAACTCGGTTTTAAATTGGCTCCCCCATATTTTGAGGCTGTGCCCCCTAGTTCTAGTCTCCCCGACCAGTGGAAACAATCTCTCTGCCTCCATCTTGTCTATCCCTTTCATTATTTTAAATGTTTCAATAAGATCACCCCTCATCCTTCTGAACTCCAAGGAGTAAAGACCCAGTCTACTCAATCTATCATCATAAGGTAACCCCCTCATCTCCGGAATCAGCCTAGTGAATCGTCTCCGTACCCCCTCCAAAGCTAGTATATCCTTCCTTAAGTAAGGTGACCAAAACTGCACGCAGGTGCGGCCTCACCAATACCCTATACAGTTGCAGAAGGACCTCCCTGCTTTTGTACTCCATCCCTCCGCAATGAAGGCCAACATTCCATTCGCCTTCCTGATTACCTGCTGCACCTGCAAACTAACTTTTTGGGATTCATGCACAAGGACCCCCAGGTCCCTCTGCACTGCAGCATGTTGTAATTTCTCCCCATTCAAATAATATTCCCTTTTACTGTTTTTTTTCCCAAGGTGGATGACCTCACACTTTCCGACATTGTATTCCATCTGCCAAACCTTAGCCCATTCGCTTAACCTATCTAAATCTCTTTGCAGCCTCTCTGTGTCCTCTACACAACCCGCTTTCCCACTAATCTTTGTGTCATCTGCAAATTTTGTTACACGACACTCTGTCCCCTCTTCCAGGTCATCTATGTATATTGTAAACAGTTGTGGTCCCAGCACCGATCCCTGTGGCACACCACTAACCACCGATTTCCAACCCGAAAAGGACCCATTTATCCCGACTCTCTGCTTTCTGTTAGCCAGCCAATTCTCGATCCATGCTAATCCATTTCCACTGACTCCGCGTACCTTTATCTTCTGCAGTAACCTTTTGTGTGGCACCTTATCGAATGCCTTTTGAAAATCTAAATACACCACATCCATCAGTACACCTCAATCCACCATGCTCGTTATATCCTCAAAGAATTCCAGTAAATTAGTTGAACATGATTTCCCCTTCATGAATCCATGCTGTGTCTGCTTGATTGCACTATTCATATCTAGATGTCCCGCTATTTCTTCCTTAATGATAGTTTCAAGCATTTTCCCCACTACAGATGTTAAGCGAACCGGCCTATAGTTACCTGCCTTTTGTCTGCCCCCTTTTTTAAACAGGCGTTACATTAGCTGCTTTCCAATTCGCTGGTACCTCCCCAGAGTCCAGAGAATTTTGTAGATTGTAACGAATGCATCTGCTATAACTTCCGCCATCTCTTTTAATACCCTGGGATGCATTTCATCAGGACCAAGGGACTTGTCTACCTTGAGTCCCATTAGCCTATCCAGCACTACCCCGCTAGTGATAGTGATTGTCTCAAGGTCCTCCCTTCCCACATTCCTGTGACCAGCAATTTCAATATATCTACCTAACTGGCCTCCACAACTTTCTGTGGTAGAGAATTCCACAGGTTCACAATTATCTGAGTGAAGAAATTTTTCCTCATCTTGGTCCTAAATGGCTTACCCCTTATCCTTAGACTGTGACTCCTGGTTCTGGACTTCCCCAACATCGGGAACATTCTTCCTGCATCTAACCTGTCAAATCCTGTCAGAATTTTATATGTTTCTATGAGATCCCCTCTCATTCTTCTAAATTCCAGTGAATATAAAAGCCTAGTCGATCCAATCTTTCTTCATATGTCAATCCTGCCATCCCGGGAATCAGTCTGGTAAACCTTCGCTGCACTCCCTCAATAACAAGAATGTCCTTCCTCAGATTAGGAGACCAAAACTGTACACAATATTCAAGGTGTGGCCTCACCAAGGACCTGTACAACTGTAGTAAGACCTCCCTGCTCCTATATGCAAATCCTCTCGCTATGAAGCCAACATGCCATTTGCCTTCTTCACTGCCTGGTGTATCTGCTTGCCAACTTTCAATGACTGATGTACCATGACACCCAGGTCACGTTGCACCTCCCCTTTTCCTAATCTGTCACCATTCAGATAATATTCTGCCTTCCTGTTTTTGCCACCAAAGTGGATAACCTCACATTTATCCACATTATACTGCATCTGCCGTGCATTTGCCCACTCACCTAACCTGTCCAAGTCACCCCGCATCCTCTTAGCATCCTCGTCACAGCTCACACTGCCACCCAGCTTAGTGTCATCTGCAAACTTGGAGATATTACATTCAATTCCTTCATCTAAATCATTAATGTATATTGTAAATAGCTGGGGTCCCAGCACTGAACTCTGCGGCACCCCACTAGTCACTGCCTGCCATTCTGAAAAGGACCCATTTATTCTGGCTCTCTACTTCCTGTCTGCCAACCAGTTCTCTATCCACGTCAGTACATTACCCCCAATACCATGTGCTTTAATTTTTCACACTAATCTCTTGTGTGGTACCTTGTTAAAAGCCTTTTGAAAGTCCGAATACACCACATCCACTGGTTCTCCCTTATCCACTCTACTAGTTACATCCTCAAAGAATTCTAGAAGATTTGTCAAGCATGATTTCCCTTTCATAAATCCATGCTGACTTGGACCGATACTGTCACTGCTTTCCAAATGCGCTGCTGTTACATCTTTAATAATTGATTCCAACATTTTCTCCACTACCGATGTCAGGTTAACCGGTCTATAAAGCCCTGTTTTCTCTCTCCCTCCTTTTTTAAAAAGTGGGGTTACATTGGTTACCCTCCAATCCATAGGAACTGTTCCAGAATCTATAGAATATTAGAAAATGACCACCAATGCATCCACTATTCCTAGGGCCACTTCCTTAAGTACTCTGGGCTGCAGACTATCAGGCCCTGGGGATTTATCGGCCTTCAATCCCATCAATTTCCCTAACACAATTTCCTGACTAATAAGGATTTCCTTCAGTTCCTCCTTCTTGCTAGACCCTCAGTCCCCTAGTATTTCGGGAAGGTTATTTGTGTCTTCCTCAGTGAAGACAGAACGAAAGTAATTGGTCAATTGGTCTGCCATTTTTCTGTTCCCCATTATGAATTCACCTGATTCTGACTGCAAGGGACCTACATTTGTCTTCACTAATCTTTTTCTCTTCACATATCTATAGAAGCTTTAGAAGTCATTTTTTATGTTCCCTGCAAGCTTATTCTCATGCTCTGTTTTTCCCCTCCAAATTAAACCCTTTGTCCTCCTCTGCTGAATTCTAAATTTCTCCCAGTCCTCAGTTTTGCTGCTTTTTCTGGCCAATTTATATGCCTCTTCCTTGGAGTTTACACTATCCTTAATTTCCCTTGTTAGCCACGGTTGAGCCACCTTCCCCGTTTTATTTTTATGCCAGACAGGGATATTCAATTGTTGAAGTTCATCCATGTGATCTATAAATGTCTGCCATTAGTCCACTGTCAACCCTTTAAGTATCATTCACCAGTCTATCCTAGCCAGTTCACGTCTCATACAATCGAAGTTACCTTTCTTTAAGTTCAGGACCCTCGTCTCTGAATTAACTGTGTCACTCTCCATCTTAATGAAGAATTCCCCCATATATGGTCACTTTTCCCCAAGGGGCCTCGCACAACAAGATTGCTAATTAATCCTCTTTCATTGCACAACACCCAGTCTTGGATGGCCAGCTCTCTCGATGGTTCCTCGACATATTGGTCGAGAAAACCATCCCTTATACACTCCAGGAAATCCTCCTGCACAGTATTGCTATCAGTTTGGTTAGCCCAATCTATATGTAGCTTAAAGTTACCCATGATAACTGCTGTACCTTTATTGTACGCATCCCTAATTTCCTGTTTGATGCCATCCCCAACCTTACTACTACTGTTTGGTGGTCTGTACACAACTCCCACTCGTGTTTTCTACCCTTTGGTGTTCCGCAGCTCTACCCATACAGATTCCACATCATCCAAACTAATGTCCTTTCTTACTATTGCTGTTAATCGCCTCTTTAACCAGCAACGCTACCCTACCTTTTCCTTTCTGTCTATCCTTCTTGAATATTGAATACCCCTGGATGTTGAGTTCTCAGTCTTGATCACCCTGGGAGCCATGTCTCCATAATCCCAATTACCTCATATCCGTTAACAGCTGTCTGCGCAGTTAATTCATCCACCACCTGACGAATGCTCCATTGCACTCCTGACTTGTTCCTTGTAGATGGTGGAAAGGCTTTGGGGAGTCAGGAGGTAAGACACTCACTGCAGAATGCCTAGCCTCTGACCCGCTCTCGTTGCCACAGTATTTATGTGGCTGGTCCAGTTAAGTTACAGATCAATGGTGACCCCCAGCATGTTAATATGGGGGATTGGTGATGGTAATGCTGTTGAATGTCAAGGGGTGGTGGTTATTCTCTCGTTTGTCGGAGATGGTGATTGCCTGGCACTTGTGTGTCACGAATGTTACTTTCCACTTATCAGCCCAAGTCTGAATGTCATCCAGGTCTTGCTGCATGTGGGAATGGACTGTTTCATTATCTGAGGTGTTGTGCATATCACTGAACACTGTGTAGTCATAAGCAAACCTTACCACTTCTGACCTTATGATGGAGGGAAGGTTATTGATGAAGCAGCTGAAGATGGTTGGGCCTAGGGCACTGCCCTGAGGAACTCCTGCAGCGATGTCCTGAAACTGTGATGATTGACCTCCAACATCCACAACCATCTTCCTTTGTGCTAGGTATGACTCCAGCCAGTGGAGAGTTTTCCCCCTGATTCCCATTGACTTCAATTTTACTAGGGCTCCTTGATGCCACACTTGGTCAAATGCTGTCTTAATATCAATGGCAGTCACTCTCACCTCACCTCTGGACTTCAGCTCTTTTGTTCATGTTTGGACCAAGGCTGTAATGAGATCTGGAGCTGAATGGTCCTGGCGGAACTCAAACTGAGCATTGGTGAGCAGGTTATTGGTGAGTAAATGCCGCTTGATAGCGCTGTTATTAACACCTTGAATCACTTTGCTGATGATTGAGAGGTGGGGCGGTAATTGGACAGATTGGATTTGTCCTGCTTTTCGTGGACAGGACATACCTGGGCAATTTTTCATATTGTCGGATAAATGCCAATGTTGTAACTGTACTGGAATAGCTTGGCTAGCAGCCCGCAGAGTTCTGGAACACAAGCCTTCAGCATGACAGCCGGGATTTTGTTGGGGCCCATAACGTTTGCTGTATCGAATTGGCTGAAGACTGGCTTCTCTGATGATGGGGACCTCAGTAAGAGGCCGATATGGATCATTCATTCGGCACTTCTCACTGAAGATGGTTGCAAACGCCTCAGCCTTGGGCTCTGCCATCATTGAGGATGGGGATATTCATGGAGCCTCCTCATTCCATTTGTTGTTCAATTGTCCACCATCATTCACGACTGGATGTGGCACGACTGTAGAGCTTTGATTTGATCCATTCATGGTGGGATCGCTTAGCCCTGTCTATGGCATGCTGCTTCTGCTTTTTAGCATGCATGTAGTCCTGTGTTGCAGTTTCCCCAGGTTGGCACCTCGTTTTTCGGTACGCCTGGTGCTGCTCCTGGCATGATCTTCTGCACTCCTCATTGAACCAGGGTTGGTCCCCTGGCATGATGGTAATGATAGAGTGAGGGATATGTTGAGCGATGTGGTTACAGATTGTGGTGGAATACAATTCTGCTGCTGCTGATGGCCCACAGCATCTCATGGATGCCCCGTTTTGAGCTGCTGGATCTGTTCTGAATCTATCCCATTTAGCACGGTGGTAGTGCCACACAACCTAACGGAGGGGTGTTCTTAGTGTGAAGACAGGACTTTGTCTCCACAATGACTGTGCGGTGGTCACTGCTACCAATGCTGTCATGGACAGATGCATCTGCGACAGGTAGATTGGTGATGTGGGATCCATTCTGCCCAACCAATGGTAAAAATTGGACTATTAAAGATAAAAACACAGAACTGCATTACAGTCCGCAAAAAGAGCTGGGCAGGAAAGGGTTAATTCAAACATTCATCAGACATCATGAGGGATAATAATACAGGATATCTGCCATTGATCTAATCACCAGACGATGTCCATTCACACATTCATCACAGGGGGTTCCTCGAATGAGGATGACTTGCTTTCATGGGTTTACAGGTGTTTCGATGAAGAACCTGATATTCCAGTCCTGAATTCCTATTGAGGAGGTGGAAGATGCCTGTGCGTGAATTTTTTTAATGTGTGGTGACCGTTGCACAACAGTCACCACACGGTCTTGACAGAGCTAGGTTTTGTTCCAGTAGCAAGGATTAACCAAGACAACTGGAGAGCTGCTCTGCTGCACAGACCAAGTGCGCACACATGTCACAGTGTGGACTGACCCTTGCTGCATCTGGGCCCCGTACCCTCATCTGTCGCACCTCCACCACGATCTCTCGCTGCTGCTCCGCCATAAACATTCACCGCATCTCGCCACAAACACTCGCCGCTCATCCTCCCCGACCTTCCCACTCCTCTGCACCATGGCCGGTGTTCCTGCCCATGCTCCAAAAACAGCGACCAGGGTTTTGATGACATCACCCAGTCGCCCATCTCAAAATCGTCGCACACATTCAATGGTCCCCGCCATTACAGCAAAAGTATGACTCATCGAGAGATTGGCACCAGAAGAGAGACATTGACACCTTCAATAGTTTTCTGTCTGGACCAGGGAGTGGAAGTCGTCAGAGACAATCCACACAGACAATGGTATCAAAAGAGAAACATTGTCACCATCAATGGTTTTCTGTCTGAAAAGATACAGAGACATTCACACATTCCTCAACCATCGATACCAAGGAAGATTCTGCATTGTGCTGCACAGCAGGAGAGCTGATAGAAACATAGAAACATAGAAAATAGGTGCAGGAGGAGGCCATTTGGCCCTTCGAGCCTGCACCACCATTCAATAAGATCATGGCTGATCATTCAACCTCAGTACCCCTTTACTGATTTCTCTGCATACCTCTTGATCCCTTTAGCCGTAAGGGCCACATCTAACCCCTTTTGAATACATCTAACGAATTGTCCTCAATAACTTTCTGCGGTAGAGAAATCCACAGGTTAACAACTCTCTGAGTGAAAAAGTTTCTCCTCATCACGGTCCTAAATGGCTTACCCCTTATTCTTAGACTGTGACCCCTGGTTCTGGACTTCCCCAGCATCGGGAACATTCTTCCTGCCTCTAAACTGTCCAATTCCTTCAGAATTTTGTATGTTTCTATGAGATCCCCTCTCATTCTTCTAAACTCCAGTGAATACAAGCCAGTCGATCCAGTCTCTCCTCATATGTCAGTCCTGCCATCCCAGGAATCAGTCTGGTGAACCTTCGCTGCACTCCCTCAATAGCAAGAACGTCCTTCCTCAGATTAGGAGACCAAAACTGAACATAATATTCCAGGTGTGGCTTCACCAAGGCTCTGTACAACTGCAGTAAGACCTCCCTGCTCCTATACTCAAATCCGCTCGCTATGAAGACGAACATGCCATTTGCCTTCTTCATCGCCTGCTGTACTTGCATGCCAACTTTCAATGACTGATGTACCATGACACCCAGGTCTCGTTGCACCTCCCCTTTTCCTAATCTGTCACCATTCAGATAATATTCTGCCTTCCTGTTTTTGCCACCAAAGTGGATAACCTCACATTTATCCACAATATACTGCATCTGCCATGCATTTGCCCACTCACCTAACCTGTCCAAGTCACCCTGCAGCCTCTTAACATTCTCCTCACAGCTCACATCGCCATCCAGCTTAGTGTCATCTGCAAACTCGGAGATATTACATTCAATTCCTTCATCTAAATCATTAATGTACATTGTAAATAGCTGGGGTCCCAGCACTGAACCCTGCGGCACCCCACTAGTCACTGCCTGCCATTCTGAAAAGGACCCATTTATTCCGGCTCTCTGCTTCCTGTCTGCCAACCAGTTCTCTATCCACGCCAGTACATTACCCCCAATACCATGTACTTTAATTTTGCATGCCAGTCGCTTGTGTGGGACCTTGTCAAAAGCCTTTTGAAAGTCCAAATACACCACATCCACTGGTTCTCCCTTGTCCACTATACTAGTTACATCCTCAAAAAATTCTAGAAGATTTGTCAAGCATGATTTCCCTTTCATAAATCCATGTTGACTTGGACCAATCCTGTCACTGCTTTCCAAATGCTCTGCTATTTCATCTTTAATAATTGATTCCAACATTTTCCCCACTACCGATGTCAGGATAACTGGTGTATAATTCCCTGTTTTCTTTCTTCCTCCTTTTTTCAAAAGTGGGGTTACATTAGCTACCTTCCAATCCATAGGAACTGTTCCAAAGTCTATAGAATGTTGGAAACTGATCACCAATGCATCCACGATTCCTAGGGCCACCTCCTTAAGTACTCTGGGATGCAGACTATTAAGCCCTGGGGATTTATTGGCCTTCAATCCCATCAATTTCCCTAACACAATTTCTTGACTAATAAGGATTTCCTTCAGTTCCTCCTTTTCGTTCGACCCTCGGTCCCCTAGTATTTTGGGAAAGTTATTTGTGTCTCCCTTAGTAAAGATTAAACCAAAGTATTTGTTCAATTGGTCTGCCATTTCTTTGTTCCCCATTATAAATTCACCTGATTCTGACTGCAAGGGACCTACATTTGTCTTCACTAATCTTTTTCTCTTCACATATCTATAGAAGCTTTTGAAGTCAGTTTTTATGTTCCCTGCAAGCTTCCTCTCATACTCTATTTTCCCCCTCCAAATTAAACCCTTTGTCCTCCTCTGCTGAATTCTAAATTTCTCCCAGTCCTCAGGTTTGCTGCTTTTTCTGGCCAATTTATATGCCTCTTCCTTGGAGTTAACACTATCCCTAATTTTCCTTGTTAGCCATGGTTGAGCCACTTTCCCCATTTTATTTTTACTCCAGACAGAGATTTACAATTGTTGAAGTTCATCCATGTGATCTATAAATGTCTGCCTTTGCCTATCCACCGTCAATCCTTTAAGTATCATTTGCCAGTCTATCCTAGCCAATTCACATCTCATACCATTGAAGTTATCTTTCCTTAAGTTCAGGACCCTAGTCTCTGAATTAACTGTGTCACTCTCTATCTTAATAAAGAATTCTACCATATTATGGTCACTCTTCCCCAAGGGGCCTCGCACAACAAGATTGCTAATTAGTCCTCTCACATTACACAACACCCAGTCTAGGATGGCCAGCTCTCTAGTTGGTTCCTCAACATATTGGTCTAGAAAACCATCCCTAATACTCTCCAGGAAATCCTCCTCCACTGTATTGTTAGCCATTTGGTTATCCCAATCTATATCTAGATTAAAGTTGCCCATGATAATTGCTGTACCTTTATTGCACACATCCCTAATTTCTTGTTTGATGCCATCCCCAACCTCACTACTACTGTTTGGTGGTCTGTACACAACTCCCTTTGGTAGTCCGCAGCTCTACCCATATGGATTCCACATCATCCAAGCTAATGTCCTTCCTTATTATTGCGTTAATTTCCTCTTTAACCAGCAACGCAATCCCACCTCCTTTTCCTTTCTGTCCATCCTTCCTGAATGTTGAATACCCCTGGATATTGATTTCCCAGCCTTGGTCACCCTGGAGCCATGACTCCATTATCCCAATTATATCATATTCATTAATAGCTGCCTGTGCAGTTAATTCTTCCACCTTATTACGAATACTCCTTGCATTGAGACACAGAGCCTTCAGGCTTGTCTTTTTAACACTCTTTTTAACACTCTTTGTCCCTTTTGAATTATGCTGTAATGTGGCCCTCTTTGACTTTTGCCTTGGATTTCGCTGCCCTCTACTTTTACTTTTCTCCTTTCTATCTTTTGCTTCTTCCCCCATTTTACTTCCCTCTGTCTCCCTGTCTAGATTCCCATCCCCCTGCCATATTAGTTTAACCCCTCCCCAACAGCACTAGCAAACACTCCGCCTAGGACATCAGTTCTTGTCCTGCCCAGGTGCAGACCGTCCATTTTGTACTGGTCCCACCTCCCCCAGAACCCGTTCCAATGTCCCAGGAATTTGAATCCCTCCCTCTTGCGCCATTCCTCAAGCCACGTATACATCTTAACTGTCCTGCTATTTCCACTCTGACTAGCACGTGGCACTGGTAGCAATCTTGAGATTACTACCTTTGAGATCCAACTTTTTAATTTAACTCCTAGCTCCCTAAATTCAGCTTGTAGGACCTCATCCCGTTTTTTGCCTATGTCGTTGGTACCTATATGCACCACGGCAACTGGCTATTCACCCTCCCCCTCCAGAATGCCCTGCAGCCGCTCTGAGACATCCTTGACCCTTGCACCAGGGAGGCAACATACCATCCTGGAGTCTCGGTTGCGACCGCAGAAACGCCTATCTATTTCCCTTACAATTGAATCCCCTATCACTATAGCTCTCCCACTCTTTTTCCTGCCCTCCTGTGCAGCAGAGCCACCTCTGGTGCCCTGGACTTGGCTGCCACTGTCTTCCCCCGATGAGCCATCTCCCCCAACAGTAGCCAAGGTGGTGTATCCGTTTTGGAGGGAGATGACAGCAGAGGACCCCTGCACTACCTTCCTTTCACTGCTCTGCCTGATCGTCACCCATTCCCTATCTGCCTGTGTAACCTTTACCTGCAGTGTGACCAACTCACTAAACGTGCGGTTCACGACATCCTCAGCATCGCGGATGCTCCAGAATGAATCCATGCACAGTTCCAGTGCCGCAATGCAGCTGGATACACTTCCTGCACGCATAGTCATCAGGGACAGAAGTGTCCCTGATTTCCCACATAGAACAGGAGGAGCACGACATGGATCTGGGCTCTCCTGCCATGACTTAACCCTTAAATTAATTTAATTTGGCAACAATGCCAAAGGTTTCTTACTGATAAGGAAAAGAAAAAGAAGAAAAACTACTCACCAATCACCAGCCAATCACTTACCCCCTTGGCTGTGATGTCACACTTTGATTTCTTTTTACTTCTTTTTTGCCTTCTCTCCCTGCTGCAGCTGCACCAACTGGCTCCTCCTCGGCTCACCGCTCCTCCGACTGCTGGGCCTTTAATGGGCCTCCCCTCGACTCACCGCTCCTCCTCGGTTCACCGCTCCTCCTCGGCTCACCGCTCCTCGGCTCACCGCTCCTCCGACTGCTGGGCCTTTAATGGGCCTCCCCTCGACTCACCGCTCCTCCTCGGCTCACCGCTCCTCCGACTGCTGGGCCTTTAATGGGCCTCCCCTCGACTCACTGCTCCTCCTCGACTCACCGCTCCTCCTCGGCTCACAGCTCCTCCGACTGCTGGGCCTTTAATGGGCCTCCCCTCGACTCACCGCTCCTCCTCGGCTCACCGCTCCTCCGACTGCTGGGCCTTTAATGGGCCTCCCCTCGACTCACCGCTCCTCCTCGGCTCACCGCTCCTCCTCGGCTCACCGCTCCTCCGACTGCTGGGCCTTTAATGGGCCTACCCTCGACTCACCGCTCCTCCTCCGACACTGCCGCTCCCTCCTCGACGACAGTTGGGCCTTTAATAGGCCTCCCCTCGACTCACCGCTCCTCCTCCGACGCTGCCGCTCCCTCCTCGACGACTGCTGGGCCTTTTATGGGCCTCCCCTCGACTCACCGCTCCTCCTCAACGCTGCCTCTCCCTCCGACTGCTGGGCCTTTTATGGGCCTCCCCACGACTCACCTCTCCTCCTCCGACGCTGCCGCTCCCTCCTCGACGACTGTTGGGCCTTTAATGGGCCTCCCCACGACTCACCGCTCCTCCTCAATGCTGCCTCTCCCTCCGACTGCTGGGCCTTTAATGGGCCTCCCCACGACTCACCGCTCCTCCTCAATGCTGCCTCTCCCTCCGACTGCTGGGCCTTTTATGGGAATCCCCATGACTCACTGCTCTTCCTCGACGCTCACAGGAGGGAACGGGAAATCTGTTTCGAGATCACAAGCTGGTTTTTGGAATAAAGAAAACCCATTTTTGAAGGCACAGGAGCAGTACAGGAACAGAATCGAAACAGCAACAGAAGCCACCGGTGTGACTTCAGGACACAAGCTGCAACTAAGGTCCGAGCCTGCAGTCAGAAGGCAGCCGGGGAATTGGTGACTGAATGTTTGCTCCAGCCAAATGATAGAAGGGTTTTGTGATTAAGTCTGGGTAACTTTATGTGTAGCAGTCAATTCGCGGACAGGTTTAACTGTGTCAAGTTGTGCCGATGCAAATGACCCTTTTGTAGAGGTTTGTATTTTGGGATTTGTTAGTCCAATATAAATCGTAGTGATTTATACTGGGGAGATAATTGTGTGTATGTTAAATAAAACGAACGAATCTTGGTTGAGCCAAAACCCTGTGTCGTGTGTATTTTGTTCTTATAAATCCTGAAATCAAAGAATGGTGTAACGGGTGGCTAGGTATTTAGAAACCCTTACGGTGAGGACAAGGTCAGGTATGTTTTTCATCTTGTTGGTTCTCTCAGCACCTACCGCAGTCTGGCAGCTATGTCTTTCCGAACTCGGCCAGTTCGATTATAGTGGTGCTACTGAGCCAGTCTTGGTGGTGGACATCGAAGTCCCCCACCCAGAATACATTTTGTGCCCTTGCTACTCTCAGTGCTTCTTCCAAGTGGTGCTCATCATCATAATCATCGTCATAGGCAGTCCCTCGAAATCGAGGAAGACTTGCTTCCACTCTAAAAGTGAGTTCTCAGGTGGCTATACAGTCCAATGTGGGAATTACAGTCTCTGTAACAGGTGGGACAGGCAATGGTTGAAGGAAAGGGTGGGTGGGGAGCCGCGTTTGCCGTATGCTCCTTCCGCTGTCTCCGCTTGGTTTCTGCATGATCTCAGCGACGAGACTCAAGGTGCTCAGCGCCCTCCCAGATGCTCTTCCTCCACTTTGAGCGGTCTTGAGCCAGGGATTCCCAGGTGTCGGTGGCGATGTTACACTTCAACGTGGAGGAGTACTGATTCATCAGCTGAGGGAGAGTGGTAGGTGGTAATCAGCAGGAGGTTTCCTTTCCCTTGCTTGACCTGAAGCCATGAGACTTCATAGTGTCTGGAGTCAATGTTAAGAACCCCTTGGGCTACTCCCTCCCGACCAAGGGTGGCTCAGCTGCACAGGGCGGAGGGTCAAAGAATAAAAAAGCCCAAGTGATAGGGGATTCTATAGTTAGGGGAACAGACAGGCGTTTCTGCGGCCGTAAACGTGACTCCCGAATGGTTTGATGCCTCCCTGGTGCCAGGGTCAAGAATGGCACAAAGTGGACACAGGGCATTCTGTGGGGGCAGGATAAACAGCTAGAGGTCGTGGTCCATATCGGGATCAACGACATAGGTAAAATGAGGGATGAGGTCCTACAGGAAGAATTCAGGGAGGTAGGAAGAAAATTAAAGGGTCGGACCTCAAAGGTAGTAATCTCCAGTGCCATGTGCTAATGAGAATAAGAATAGAAGGATAGAGAGGATGAACACATGGCTGGAAAGTTGGTGTAGGAGGGAGGGCTTTAAATTCTTGAGGCATTGAGACCGCTTCTGGGGGAGATGGGACCTGTACAAACCGAATGGGTTGCATCTTAACAATGCCGGGACCAATATCCTTGCTGGGAGTTTTGCTTGTGCTGTTGGGGAGAGTTTAAACTAGCTTGGCAGGGGAATGGGAACCTGAGAACAAATTCAAAAGTGAAGGAAGTAAAGCAGAAATTGGATAGCAAGAATCTAGAAAGAGAATGTGTTAGACAGAGGAAACAAGGCTTAGTAACTAGTAAGCAGGGAGGTCTTCCTGTGCTAAATGGTATATACTTTAATGCAAAGAGTACAGCGAATAAGGCGGTTGAGCTAAGAGCACAGGTAGATACTTGGGAGCATAACATTATAGCCATTACAGAAACATGGCTGAAAGAGGGGCAGGTTTGGCAGATCAATATTCCTGGCTACAGGATTTTTAGACAAGATAGAGAGGAGGGTAAAAAGGTGGGGGGTGCAATCGCAGTACTGAATAAAGAAACTATTACAGCGGTGAGCAGAGATGATATGTGAGAGGGATCATCAAATGAGGCCATATGGGTCGAATTGAAAAATAAAAAAAGGGCGATCACACTGCTGGGTGTGTATTATAGACCCCCAACCAGTTGGAGGGAGATAGAGGAGCAAATATGTAGGCAAATTGCTGTGAGGTCCAAAAACCATAGGGTAGTACAAGTAGGGGATTTTAACTATCCAAATATTGATTGGGACAAATTTAGTGTGAAGGGTGTAGAGAGTGCGGAATTCTTGAAATGCATTCAGGAGAACTTTTTTAGTTAGTATATAGCAAGCTCAACATGAGAGGGGGCAGTCTTGGATTTAGTTTTGGGGAATGAAGCTGGGCAGGTTGAAGGGCTATTTGTGGGAGAGTACTTGGGTGCCAGTGACCATAATTCAGTCAGATTCAAGTTGGTTATGGGTAAGGACAAGGATAGGCTTGGAATAAAAGTTCTGAATTTCGGAAAAGCTCATTTTGCTAAGTTAAGGAGTGATTGGCCATAGTGGACTGGAAACAGCTAATTGTGGGCTAATTGTATCGGAACAGTGGGAGGCATTTAAGGAGGAGATCTGGAAGGCTCAGGTCAAACATGTGCCCTTAAAGATAAAGGCTGGGAAAAATAATTCTCGAGCCCCCTGGATAGCTAGGGACTTACAGGGGAGGATTAAGAAAAAAAGGGATGCTTATGTCATATACCAACGGCTAAATACTACAGAATCTTTAGAGGAATATAGAAAGTTAAGAAGCAAAATTAAAAAGGATATTAGGAATGCTAAGAGAGAGCATGAGAAATTCTTGGCCAGTAAAATTAAGGAAAATCCAAAGATGTTCTATAAATATATTAAGAGTAAGAAGGTTACTAAAGAAAGGGTAGGGCCTATTAGAGACCATGAGGGTAATCTTTGTGTGGAGGCGGAAGATGTTGGTAAGATTCTTAATGAATACTTTGCATCAGTTTTCACAAAGGAAAGGGGCAATGCAGATACTGCTATCGAGGAGGAATGTGATATTCTGGATGAAATAAATATAATGAGAGAGGAAGTACTAAGGGGTTTAACAGCTTTGAAAGTAGATAAGTCCCCAGGCCCGGATGAAATGCATCCCAGGCTGTTGAGCAAAGTAAAAGAGGAAATAGCAGAGGCCTTGACCATCATTTTCCAGTCCTCTTTGGATCTGGGCATGAAGCCGGATGATTGGAGGACTGCTAATGTAGTACCCTTGTTTAAGAATGGAGAAAGGGATAGACCGAGTAATTACAGGCCTGTTATTCTAACCTCAGTAGTGGGAAAATTATTGGAAAAAATCCTGAAAGACATGATAAATCTACATTTGGAAAGGTAAGGATTAATTAGGGACAGTCAGCACGGATTTGTTAAGAGAAGATCGTGTTTGACTAATCTGATTGAATTTTTTGAGGAGGTAACCAAGAGGGTTGATGAGGGTAGTGCGTACGATGTATTATATATGGACTTTAGCAAGGCTTTTGATAAGGTCCCACATGGTAGACTGGTCATGAAGGTTAAAGCCCATGGGATACAGGGCAAAGTGGCAAGTTGGATCCAAAATTGGCTTGGAGGTAGAAAGCAAAGGGTAATGATTGATGGATGTTTTTGTGACTGGAAAGATGTTTCCAGTGGGGTTCCACAGGGCTCAGTACTGGGCCCCTTGCTTTTTGTGGTATATGTCAATGATTTAGGTTTGAATATAGGGAGTATGATTAAGAAGTTTGCAGGCGACACTAAAATTGGCTGTGTGGTTGATAATGAAGAGGAAAGTCATAGGCTGCAGGAGGATATCAATCTACTGGTCAGGTGGGCAGAGCAGTGGCAAATGGAATTTAATTCAGAGAAATGTGAGGTAATGCATTTTGGGAGAGCTAATAAGGAAAAGGTATACATAGTAAGCGGTAGGCCACTCAATAGTGTAGATGAACAAAGGGACCTTGGAGTGCTTGTCCACAGATCAGGCCAGGTGAATAAGGTGGTTAAGAAGGCATATGGAATGCTTGCCTTTATTGGCCGAGGCATAGAATATAAGAGCAGGGAGGTTATGCTTAAATTGTATAATACTTTGGGTAGGCCACAGCTGGAGTACTGCATGCAGTTCTGGTCGCCATATTATAGGAAGGACGTGATTGCACTAGAGAGAGTGCAGAGGAGATTTACTAGGATGCTACCTGGAATAGAGAACCTTAGTTATGAGGACAGATTGGATAGGCTGGGTTTGTTCTCATTGGAACAGAGGAAGTTGAGAGGAGACCTCATTGAGGCGTACAAAATATTGAGGGGCCTGGACGTAGTGGATAGTAAGGGCCTATTTCCCTTGGTGGAGGGGTCTATTTCGAGGGGGCATAGTTTTAAGGTGGTTGGTGGAAGATTTAGAGGAGATTTGACGTGGGGGGCTTCTTTACGCAGAGGGTTGTGGGGATCTGGACCTCGCTGCCTGGAAGAGTGGAGGATGCAGAAACCCTCACCACTTTTAAGAGATGGTTGGATGGGCACTTAAAGTGCCATAACCAACAGGGTTATGGACCCAGAGCTGGTATTTGGGATTGGACTGGATGACCTTTGGTTGGATAGTGCAGATAATAATGGTATGCACTGCAGGGAATCGAATATGGCCAGGATGATCTCCTGGACTAGTTTTGATCACCTGGATGGGTTGGAGAGGAATTTTCCCAGATTTGTTCTCCCAAAATTGGCCTGGGTTTTTATCTGGTTTTTGCCTCTCCCAGGAGATCACATGGCTCTGGTTGGGATGGAGAGTAGAATGTTTTAGTATAAGGGGTGTCGCAGTTGTGTGAGGCGGACTGGATGGGCTCGGTGCTCTTTGCCTTTCCGTCATTGTTCATAGGTTTTGGGCTGCTGACCAAAGGCCTTGCAGCTTTTTGTCAGCCAGCGTGGACATGATGGGCCAAAATGGCCTCCTTTGCGCTGTAAATTTCTATGTTTCTATGGGCTAGAATTCCACTTTTTTTTTGCATGCCCACTTAACGCCCATTTTACTGCTGAAATGACGTATAACGCCCATATATCATCCATTTTGACCCAAAATGGAAACTGGCGGGCATTTTTCAGAAACTTATCGCCGAGCGTTACTTTTCCCATATGTTTAAGGCCGGCAAAAAATAATACCGCCCGCCCACGTTTTTTGGGTGGAAGCAACAGAATGGGCGAATTCAATGCCCATAATATCACCTATAAAGTGTTACTTTCTGCACTGATTTAACGCCGAGATTCAATATTAAAGCCCACCCATTTTTTTTGTCGTAAAGAGCATATTTACCGAAACTAGCGGCCATGAGATCGCCCTGCGTCAATTTCACCACCTCACACACATGTCGGCCACAATATTGCTCGCCCAAAAAAACACCCAGAAAAAGTGGAACTAAGCGGAACTAATCACAACGTTATGGACACCATGTTTTAGATCACATGTCGCCTCCTTAAAAACGCTGCTGTGCTTCAACCTTGGCAGAGTTCGGATGTACTCTGGAGGTCGTTGGAGTTGATGTAAACATCTGGAAAAACATCTTGACCATACTGTGACCGATTGGAATTGAAGAGATGTCTTCATCGGGACATTCCTTGTTTGTGACCAATCGGTGGAAAACAGAGAGCTACTGCAATGGGGCCTGTCCTTTCTCACCTCTCTTGATGACCAAATACATGCAGCAGACTCGAAATCACCGAAGGTACACTCCACTGCATTATGTGCCCAATGTAAGACATGACAGACAGATGAGGAGGACAAGACGTTACACCCCCCATAAGTACAAGGAGAAGCATTCTTACCTCGACTTGCCCAACACCACCTGCCTTCGGAGACTGCGCTTCCACAAAGAGGTTATCACTGAGGTATGCCAGCTGATAAGGGCAGATCTGCAGCCTGCCAGCACCATCAGGACTGCACTGTCTGTCGAGGTCAAAGTCACCGCGGCACTGTCGTTCTATGCCTTGGGTTCTTTTAAGGCTACAGCTGGAAACATTTGCGAACTTTCTCAGCATGCCACACATTGCTGCATTAGACAGATCACTGAAGCCCTGTACGCATGCAGGAGGGACTTGATCAACTTCCCTATGACCAGGGAGGCACAGAATGAGAGGGATCTAGGATTCTCCAGAATTGCAAACTTCCCCAAGGTGCAGGGAGCAATAGACTGTACTCACATCGCGATGTGGGCACCTTTTCAGGATGCTGAGGTTTTCAGGAATCGCAAGGGATTCCACTCCCTGAATGTCCAACTGGTTGTCAACCACCAGCAAATTATTATGGTAGTGAATGCTCAATTTTCGGGCAGCATCCATGATGCTCACATCCTGCATGAGAGCACTGTATCTGACTTATTTAACAATGAGCCACAAGGTCAATGCTGGATGCTTGGTGACAAAGGATGTGGCCTCGCCACCTGGCTGATGACCCCCCTGCATGACACCCACTCCGAAGCTGAGAGACGACACAACGAGAGCCACAGAGCAACTCGCAATATCGTGCTGAAGCAGCGCTTCAGATGCCTCGACCACTCAGGAGGCGAGCTCCAATACCACCCTGACCAGTTAGCTAAGTTTGTAGTGGTGTGCTCCATGCTGCACAACTTGGCTATCAGGAGGGGACAAGAATTGCCTGATGAGTCTGACAGTCCACCTCACCAGAGAGAGGAAGAGGAGGATGAGGAGGTGGACGCTGACATTGGCCCAGACAATCAGGCTGAAGCTGAAGCCATGCCCCCGCCCCTCTGTAGATCACATGAAAGGGCCCATGGTGGCATGATAGCTGCAAGAGCCTGATGTCAGGAGCTCATCAATGATCGCTTTGCCTGAAAGAATGTTGGTGTTATTTACAAAGCTGACACACTGCTGGGTGTGCAGGTCATACATCAATGGTGGGCATCACCTTGGTGACAGTTGAAGTTTAAGTTGATTGAAGTTAAGTGTAATTATACCCTTTGATGTTAAGGAATGACGGTGCAGCTATCTGAGCCAATGCGCTACAAGGTTTTTGTCAAATAAAAAACATTTAAACCGAACATTACTCTGAAATCATCAGTATTTCTGTACAAACCAACCCTTTCCCCGCACTCCCCCCTGCTTCTCCTCCTCACCTCTACCCCTTCCCCTTCCCCTCCTGACTCCAAGCCACCAGGCCAAGGAAGTCCTCAGGTGATGCTTCATTGCTTCATTGGGGATGGATGGGGGGGCTGGCGGATGACAGCCAAAGTGCTGCTTGAACAGATACGGGAGAGGACGGTCCCGAGGTAGGAACGTGCTTTGAGCCAGAAGAAAGGTGTTGCTGCTGGCTCTCATGTGTGGATGGCAATGGGGGTGCGGCACCTTGGGGTGCAGTGCCGCGCTCCGGGACCACTGGGAGCCCTCTGCCACCAGTGTTCCTGGCTACCAGCTCCAGGGCCTTCTCCGTCCCTTCTATGTTATATCTTATTTGTTGGACAAACACTCGGTGCCAACTATGTTCTTGGTGCTTAGTAGGCTTTTTGCTGCTGGTGAATCTCCATCATTCCTCCCACAACAGCCAAACAAGCACATACCACAGCCACACACGCTTTCAGTGCCTCTGAGCTCCCTCTCTCTCTGTCTCCTCTTCTGCGCATGTCATGATGACCCTTGACCTCCTGAATCGCGGGAATTGAGCATTGCCATGCCATTGCTAAGGACGGCCACACTTTATGGCAGAAGGTCAAAAAAATTTAATGCTACCGCCCATTTGATATCGCTTGCATTAATGCCCATTTTCAAAAATGGAAACTAGGGGCTAGAACCTCCACTTTTTTTGCATGCTTAACGCCCACTTAACGCCCATTTTACCGCTGAAATGACGTATAACGCCGATATATCGCCCCTTTTGGCACAAAATGGAAACTGACAGGCTTTTTTAGGAGACTTATTGTCGACTGTTACTTTTTCCATGTGCTTAATGCCGGGGAAAAAATATTACCGGCCGCCCACTTTTTTGGGGCAGAATCAGCAGAATGGGCGAAGTCAATGCCCAGCATTACTTTCCACACGGAATTAACACCGAGATTCAATATTAACGCCCGACCACTGTTTTTTGTTGCAAAGAGCATATTTTCCCAAACTAGCGACCATGGAGATCGCCCATCATCAATTTCATCACCACGCACACATATCAGCCACAATATCGCGCACTCAAAAAACCGCCCACAAAAAGTGGAACTAACCGGAACGAACATATAGACAGATAGATAGATTTTTAACCAATAAGGGAATTAAGGGTTACGGGGAGAGGGAGGGTAAGTGGAGCTGAGTCCACGGCCAGATCAGCCGTGATCTTATTGAATGGCGGAGCAGGCTCGAGGGTCTAGATGGCCTACTCCTGTTCCTAATTCTTATGTTCTTATGAACGCCAGCAATGTGGCTGGCATTTGTTAAATCCCACTCTTACATGAGGAGCTGATATCTGAAAGATTTGCTTGAAAGAGCGCTGATGTGAGTGACAACGCTGACACACTGCTGTGTGTATGCAGCTCAGACATCAATGGTGCCCATCACCTTGGTGCAGTTAACGCTTAAGTTGATTGATGTTAAGTTGTATTTAACCCTTTCATGATAAGGAATCACCAGTGTGTAATGGTGCAGCTATCTGATACAATACGCAACAAAGTTATGTTCAATAACAAAGTTTACTACCAACATTGGTCCAAAATCATAAGTATCACAGCCAATAACACCCAAGCCCCGCCCACACCTCATTTTTTCCACCATTGACAGAAATCACATGTTCAACATGTCAAGCAACAACGAATACAAAGGAAAAGCAGGAGCATGGTCCCAAGCCCCCATACATTGCAACAAATTGCATACACCCAGATGGAGATATAACACAGCCATCACCTGTGGACAGGCACCTCACTTTCCTTCCCCCCTCTCCTTCTTCTCCTCACCGCTACCCCTTCCCCTCCTCACTCCACGGCGCCTGGCCGAGGAGCTCCTCAGGCGGTGCCTCATTGGGGGGGATGAAGGCAGATGTGGTGGTTGCACGGGTACGGGAGCGGGGGGTGCCGAGGGGGCAACATTCTCTGATGCAGAAGTAGGATCTTGGTCCTTGCTCTCATCTGTCGTTCGCAGTGGTGGTGCGGAACCTAGGGGTGGAGTGCCATGCTCGGTGGTGGCCAGCTGTCGGGATATGCCCTCCAATGCTTCGATGAGCTGGTCACCAATGTCTACAGTCCTCCTGGACAACTGTACCATCTCTCCGCTGTCATGCCGCGCTCGTGGAACAGACCTGCCGCATCCACGAGGCCTCTGCAGGGTCGGCGCTGTCCTGGGGACAAATGGGCTGCCCTGTGGAGAGGTGCTTGGGGCTGGTACCTCCAGAGTGGAGTGGGAATGACCGGAGCACTACTAAATGGCCTTGGGGTGGAATGGCTTCTGGAGCGTCGCGATGCAGTTTCTTCGAAGTCCACGCTCTCATCCGTGGAGAACAGACCCGCCGGGCGAGAATCGGAGCTCCTCAGCACCAGATGTAGTAGGATTGTTGGCCGACTCCTGCCCCACGCCCCCACCTTCTGGCCTCTGTCGTCTTGCCTGGGGCTGCGCTGCTGGCTGAGCTGTAAAACACAAATGAGGTTATTAGAGGAGAAGGGGGTGCGAGGGTGACAAGGTGAGTCCAGCGCTACACACAGCATATGCACGACAAAAGCACCACTGCTATCAAAATCATCACAGACATCACATTTCATGACCATCAAGACATTGTGCATTGCAATGATTTTCATTAGGCCAGCATTATTTCTATGACACTTTTAGAAATCATCTTTCATATATGATTGTTTGGATATGAGTGGGTGTGGCATCTATAGACTTTACATGATGCAATGGTGTAAGCTTTACTCACGTGGCATCACTTCAGGGTCTGCAGATGTGTCCGTGGCTGTCCGGGGGTGCTTCCCCACGAGTGCGAGCACTCGCTCCTCCATCTCCGTGATGTCGCTGGGGACTGGTAGCCCCCTACCCATTCGGCTCTGCACGGACTATTGTGTTCCTAACACAGATGAGGCTACACACAGGGAGGTTAAAGTAACAGTGACCTCAGTCTTTAATAAGACACTCCTGAGTGAGGAACAGGCCTCAGAGGCCGGCTTATATACAGTGCTTCCAAGGGATTCTGCGACTTCAGGGGATGAGCTCCCTGGTGGTGGAACATGGGAGTGCATGCTTTACAGATACACAACATCACTCCCCCGCCAAAGTCAAAGTGAAAACTATTTACAAGGTGAAGCGGTCGGGAGCCTTTCTTTCCCTGGTGGACCGCCTCGGTACAAATGTCTGTTCTGGTGTGTTGGCTGTGCCCTCACTGGGCTGGAGCGTTGTTAGCCCTGCAGGGCTGCTGGGTGAGCCTGGCCTTGCTGGGCTGTTGGGTGTGATGGGTTCGATTTCCTGGTCCGGCGTGGTGTAATTGATCCTTTGGGTGTGTGTTGTGGGCTCGAAAAAGGTGGTGTCTGCTGTGGGTTGTTCAGGGCAGTCTGTGAACCGCAGCCTCGTTTGGTCCAGGTGCTTTCTGCAAATTTGTCCATTGTCTAGTTTGACTACAAGCACCCTATTCCCTTCTTTAGCTATTGTCATGTATTCAACCAGCATTGTAACCCATGTATAATCTGATCTAAGTTGTACACTGTGAGAACAATGACCACTAGGTGGGAGACACTCCTAACCTGGACCTTCAGGTATAAAAGGGGAAGCTCCACCCACCCTCATCACTTGAGTGCTAAGGAATAAAGGACAGGTCACAGACTGACCTTATCCCAAGCATGGGCCTCATGTGCATTTATACTGTATAGTAAGCACGTATCAATGGCGACGAGAAACTGGGATTTAAACCACGCGAGCATGGCCATGAGCAGAACAGACGAGAGGTACTGTGTTAAGGAATGGTTGGGACAGAGATTCAACATTGTTAAAGCAGTTCTTCAGGCAGACAAGGGCAATCGGGCATGCCCCAACATGTAGTCGAACCCAGAGGGGGAGTTCGACAGAGACAATGGCAAGCTGAACGGCGATTCACACCATTGCAGGGGACAATGCGGCCAGTAATGAGGCCATCAACACCTGTTAATGGCGCATTCAAGGACAGTCACAGGGGCAGTCAGGGACGATCGACTGGCAAGGGACCTTTTGTTTCAAACAACAGCTCATGTTGGAGGCGTGGAGGCACACACTCAGCCGGAGTTTGCAGAGATGAGCAAAATACCTGCAGAAATTGCAGAAGTGAACGCTGGGGGAAATCGCTGGAAGCTGAAGTTCAGCGAGTTCATGTGGAGCACATATACAGTTCATACACCAGGACGCCACCGATAATGATGAAAGTGCTCCTCAATGGCATCCCAGTATCAATGGAGCTAGACACGGGGGCCAGCCAGTCCCTGATGGGTATCAAACAGTTCGAAAAGATGTGGGCGTTCAAGGCCAGGAGGCCAAAATTATCGCCGATTGACGCACAGCTACGAACTTACACAAAGCAGATCATTCCGGTACTAGGCAGCGCCACGGTAGTCGTGACCCGCAAAGATTCGGAGAACAGGTTGCCACTCTGGATTGTCCCAGGGGACGGTCCCGCACTACTGGGGAGGAGTTGGCTTGCTGTCATGAACTGGAAATGGGGCGATGTCAATGCAATTTCCTCTGTGGAGCGAGTATCATGCTCACAGATCCTGGACAAATTTGACTCATTATTTCAACCCGGCATCGGCACTTTCATGGGGGCCAAGGTAGTGATTCACAAGGTAGTGAAAAACCCGGACGCCAGGCCAGTACACCACAAGGCCAGAGCGGTGCCGTACGTGATGCGGGAAAAGATAGAAGGCGAATTGGACCGCCTGCTGAGGGAAGGCATCATCTCGCCAGTCGAATTCAGTGACTGGGTGAGCCCGATCATGCCAGTGCTCAAGGCGGATGGGTAGGTCAGGATATGTGGTGATTACAAGGCCACCATCAATCGGGTGTCACTCCAAGACCAGTACCCGCTACCGAGAGTGGAGGACCTCTTTGCGACGCTATCCGGTGGCAAACATTTTTCAAAATTGGACCTGACCTCAGCTAACATGACCCAGGAGCTGGCGAGTGAGTCGAAGAAGCTGACCACCATCACGACACACAAGGGGTTGTTTGAGTACAACAGATATCCGTTCGGGATTCGCTCGGCCGTCGCGATCTTCCAATCAAATATGGAAAGCCTCCTCAAGTCGATTCCAGGGACGGTGGTTTTTCAGGACGACATCCTCATCACGGGTTGCGATACTGAAGAACACCTCCACAACCTGGAGGAGGTGCTACACAGACTGAACCGGGTAGGGCTGCGACTGAAAAAGGCGAAGTGCGTCTTCCTAGCTCCAGAGGTAGAATTCCTGGGAATTAGGGTAGCAGCAGACGGGATCAGCCCTACTGCGCCCAAGACGGAAGCGATCCAGAGAGCACCCAGACCCTGTAACACGACGGAGCTGCGTTCGTTCCTGGGGCTCCTGAACTACTTTGGTAACTTTCTTCCCAAATTGAGCACGCTGCTAGAGCCGCTACACGTGCTCCTACGCAAAGGTCGCAAATGGGTCTGGGGGGACAGCCAGGAAAGGGCTTTTAATAGAGCATGCAATTTGTTATGTTCCAACACTCTGTTCACACTATACGACCCATGTAAGAAACTTGTGTTAACGTGCGATGCGTCGTCCTATGGTGTCGGGTGTGTGTTGCAGCATGTCAATGTCAAGGGTCACTTACAGCCGGTAGCTTATGCCTCCAGGAGTCTGTCCCAGGCAGAAAGGGGTTACGGGATGGAAGAAAAGGAGGCGCTCGCATGTGTATATGCTGTAAAGAAAATGCATCAGTACCTGTTTTGCAGGAAATTTGAGCTGGAGACAGATCACAAACCCCTAACGTCCCTTTTGGCCGACAACAAGGCCATAAATGCAAACGCATCGGCCTGCATACAGAGGTGGGCACTCACGTTAGCCGCCTATGACTATACAATTCGGCACAGACCGGGCACCGAAAACTGCGCCGATGCACTCAGCAGGCTCCGACTAACCACTACTGAGGGGGCTACCGAGCATGCTGCTGAGATGGTCATGGCTGTTGAAGCTTTTGGAAGCGAAGGCTTACCCGTGACAGCCCGTAAGATTAAAGTCTGGACAAATAGAGACCCGCTATTGTCTCTAGTCAAGAAATGTGTCCTGAATGGGGGCTAGGCAGCCACATACAGGGCATGCCCTGAGGAATTTAAACCATTTCACAGGCGCAGGGATGAACTCTCGATTCAGGCCGATTGTCTACTGTGGGGAAACCGCGTAGTCATGCCCCAGATGGGCAGAGAAGTGTTCATCAAAGAATTCCACAATGAGCACCCGGGCATTGTCATGATGAAGGCAATTGCCAGGTCACACGTTTGGTGGCCAGGGATAGACGCAGATCTGGAACTTTGTGTTCGCAGGTGCAACGCGTGTGCCCAGCTGGGCAATGCGCCCAGGGAAGCCCCCCTTAGCCCCTGGCCATGGCCCGCCAAGCCTTGGTCACGCATCCATGTGGACTACGCAGGTCCTTTCATGGGAAAAATGTTTTTGGTTGTAGTAGACGCCTACTCCAAATGGATCGAGTGTGTCATTTTAAATTCAAGCACAGCCTCTGCTACAGTAGAAAGTCTACGGGCAATGTTCGCCGCCCACGGTCTACCGGACGTCTTGGTCAGCGACAATGGCCCGTGCTTCACAAGCACTGAATTCCAGGACTTTCAGGCAATGGAATTAACCATGTCAGAACGGCACCGTTCAAGCCGGCCTCAAATGGCCAGGCAGAACGAGCAGTGCAGATAATCAAACAGGGGATGCTCAGAATCCAAGGGGGTTCCCTACAAAGCCGCTTATCATGCCTCCTGTTGGCCTATAGATCCCGACCACACTCGCTCACAGGGGTTCCACCCACAGAGCTGCTAATGAAAGGGACGCTCAAAACCCGGCTTATCCACCCCACCATGAAAGAAATTGTCGAGAGCAGGCGCCAGCCACAATATGACTACCATGACAGGAATGCGAGGGCGCGATGTATTGATGTAAATGATCCTGTTTTTGTCCCCAACTACGCTGCAGGGCCCAAATGGCTCACAGGCACTGTGATTGCCAAAGAGGGAAATAGGATTCTGGTAGTTAAACTTACCAATAGACAAATCTGCCACAAACATGTGGATCAAACAAAAAGGAGGTTCAGCAACCCCATAGAAGAAGCAGAGGAAGAACACGATGTAGAGTTCATTCCACCACAGGTGACCGAACACCGGAACCAAAGGGAGAAGAGCCCAATCACTGTGGGCAGTCTGGATAGGCCAGAGGCACCGCAAACAGCAGACACTCAGGCCAGTGCCCAACAACCGGAGCCCCAACTCAGGTGCTCTACAAGGGAGCATAAACCACTGGAGAGACTCAACCTGTGATCCCAATAAGACATTGGGTGGGAGGTGATGTCATGTATTCAACCAGCATTGTAACCCATGTGTAATCTGACCTAAGTTGTACACTGTGAGAACAATGACCACTCGGTGGGAGACACTCCTAACCTGGACCTTCAGGTATAAAAGGGGAAGCTCCACCCACCTTCATCACTTGAGTGCTAAGGAATAAAGGACAGGTCACAGACTGACCTTCTCTCAAGCATGGGCCTCGTGTGCATTTATACTGTATAGTAAGGACGTATCAACTATCACCATGCCTGCGATCCACTTGGGACCAAGTCCATAGTTTAGCACATACACAGGGTCATTCAGATCAATATCCCATGACACAGTAGTGCGACCATCATTTACATTTTGTTGCTGCCGCCTGCTCTCTACCTGATCATGCAGGTTGTGGTGAACCAGCGAGAGTCTGGTTTTAAGTGTGCTTTTCATGAGTAGCTCAGCTGGGGGCACCCCTGTGAGCGAGTGGGGTCTTGTGCGGTAGCTGAGCAGTACTCGGGACAGGCGGGTTTGGAGTGAGCCTTCTGTGACTCGTTTAAGGCTCTGTTTGATGGTTTGTACTGCCCGCTCTGCCTGCCCATTGGAGGCTGGTTTAAACGGGGCCGAGGTGACATGTTTGATCCCATTGCGGGTCATGAATTCTTTAAATTCGGCACTGGTGAAGCATGGCCCGTTGTCACTGACCAGTATGTCAGGCAGGCCGTGGGTGGAAAACATGGCCCTCAGGCTTTCAATGGTGGCGGTGGCGGTGCTTCCCGACATTATTTCACATTCAATCCATTTTGAAAAAGCATCCACCACCACCGGGAACATTCTACCGAGAAATGGGCCCACATAGTCGACATGGATCCTCGACCATGGTCTGGAAGGCCAGGATCACAAACTTAGTGGTGCCTCTCTGGGCGCGTTGCTCAACTGAGCACATATGCTGCATTGCCGTACACAGGATTCTAAGTCAGAGTCGATACCGGGCCACCACACGTGGGATCTGGCTATCACTTTCAGCATTACTATACCTGGGTGTGTGCTGTGGAGATCCGAGATGAACGTCACCCTGCCCTTTTTTGGTAACACTACGTGGTTACCCCACATCAGGCAGTCTGCCTGAATGGACAGCTCGTCCTTTCGCCGCTGGAACAGCTTGCATTTCAACGAGGATGCTGGCCCAGCTCCCATGTAGTACACAGTTTTTTACTAGGGACAGCTGAGGATCTTGGTTGGTCCAAGTCCTAATCTGGCGGGCCGTGACAGGTGATCTATCATTTTCAAACGCTTCCATGGCCATCAACAAGTCTGCGGGCTGCGCCACCATCAACAAGTTTTCAGGCTGCGCCATTTCCACCCCCGTGGTGGGCAATGGTAGCCGACTGAGAGCATCCGCACAGTTCTCGGTGCCTGGCCTGTGGCGGATGGTATAGTTATACACTGAAAGCGCGAGTGCCCACCTTTGTATGCGGGCTGAGGCATTAGTATTTATACCCTTGTTTTCAGTGAACAGGGATGTGAGGGGCTTGTGATCGGTTTCCAGCTCAAATTTGAGGCCAAACAGGTACTGATTCATTTTCTTTAACCCGAACACACACGCTAATGCCTCTTTCTCAATCATGCTATAGGCCCTCTCGGTCTTAGACAAGCTCCTGGAAGCATAGGCGACAGGTTGCAATTCTTCGCAACGTGGCTTGTTGTAATACACACCCGACTCCGTACGACGACGCGTCACATGCTAGCACAAGTCTTTTACATGGGTTATACAATACAAGCAGCTTGTTGGAGCATAAAATGTTTCTGGCTTTCTCAAAAGTAATTACTTGTTTTTTTCCCCATACCCAGTTCTCACCTTTACACAATAACACATGTAGGGGCTCTAAAAGGGTGCTTAACCCTGGTAGGAAGTTACCAAAATAGTCCCAAGAATGACCGCAGCTCCATGACGTTCTGTGGCCTGGGTGCGTTCCTGATAGCCTCTGTCTTGGCGTCTGTGGGCCGAATGCTGTCCACCGCGAGCTTTCTCTCCAAAAACTCCACTTCTGTTGCCATGAAGACGCATTTCGACCTCTTCAGCCGCAGCCCTACGCGATCCAGCCGCTGGAGGACCTCCTCCAGGTTTTGTAGGTGCTCGGCTGTGTCCCGACCCCGTGACCAATATGTCATCCTGAAAGACCTCTGTGTGTGGTACGGACTTGAGTAGGCTCTCCATGTTTCTCTGGAAGATCGCTGCAGCCGACTGAATTCCAAACGGCCTGTGCTATAGATGGACAGTCCCTTGTGCGTATTGATGCAGGTGAGGCCCTTCGAAGACTCCTCCAGATCCTACATCATGTAGGCCGAAGTCAGGTCGAGCTTGGTGAACGTCTTGCCTCCTGCCAGCGTCGCAAATAGGTCGTCTGCCTTAGGTAGCGGATATTGGTCCTGTAGCGAGAAACGATTAATAGTTACTTTATAATTGCCGCAAATCCTGACCATGCCAATACTTTTGAGTACTGGAACAATCAGGCTGGCCCACTCGCTGAATTCCACTGGGGAGATGATGCCCTCGTGTTGCAGCCTGTCTAGCTCGATTTCCACTCTCTCCCTCATCATGTAAGGCACTGCTTGCGCCTTGTGGTGAATGGGTTACATGGAAAATAGACATAGAAAATAGGTGCAGGAGTAGGCCATTCGGCCCTTCTAGCCTGCACCGCCATTCAATGAATTCATGGCTGAACATTCAACTTCAGTACCCCATTCCTGCTTTCTCGCCATACCCCTTGATCACCCTAGCAGTAAGGACCTCATTTAACTCCTTTTTGAATATATTTAGTGAATTGGCCTCAACAACTTTCTGTGGTAGAGAATTCCACAGGTTCACCACTCTCTGGGTGAAGAAGTTCCTCCGCATCTCGGTCCTAAATGGCTTACCCCTTATCCTTAGACTGTGACCCCTGGTTCTGGACTTCCCCAACATTGGGAACATTCTTCCTGCATCTAACCTGTCTAACCCCGTCAGAATTTTATATGTTTCTATGAGGTCCCCTCTCATTCTTCTGAACTCCAGTGAATACAAGCCCAGTTGATCCAGTCTTTCTTGATAGGTCAGTCCCGCCATCCCGGGAATCAGTCTGGTGAACCTTCGCTGCACTCCCTCAATAGCAAGAATGTCCTTCCTCAGGTTAGGAGACCAAAACTGTACACAATACTCCAGGTGTGGCCTCACCAATGCCCTGTACAACTGTAGCAACACCTCCCTGCCCCTGTACTCAAATCCCCTTGCTATGAAGGCCAACATGCCATTTGCTTTCTTAACCGCCTGCTGCACCTGCATGCCAACCTTCAATGACTGATGTACCATGACACCCAGGTCTCTTTGCACCTCCCCTTTTCCTAATCTGTCACCATTCAGATAATAGTCTGTCTCTCTGTTTTTACCACCAAAGTGGATAACCTCACATTTATCCACATTATACTTCATCTGCCATGCATTTGCCCACTCACCTAACCTATCCAAGTCGCTCTGCAGCCTCACAGCATCCTCCTCGCAGCTCACACTGCCACCCAACTTAGTGTCATCCGCAAATTTGGAGATACTACATTTAATCCCCTCATCTAAATCATTAATGTACAGTGTAAACAGTGGAGCCCCAGCACAGAACCTTGCGGTACCCCACTAGTCACTGCCTGCCATTCTGAAAAGTACCCATTTACTCCTTCTCTTTGCTTCCTGTCTGACAACCAGTTCTCAATCCATGTCAGTACACTACCCCCAATCCCATGTGCTCTAACTTTGCACATCAATCTCTTGTGTGGGACCTTGTCGAACGCCTTCTGAAAGTCCAAATATACCACATCAACTGGTTCTCCCTTATCCACTCTACTGGAAACATCCTCAAAAAATTCCAGAAGATTTGTCAAGCATGATTTCCCTTTCACAAATCCATGCTGACTTGGACCTATCATGTCACCTCTTTCCAAATGCACTGCTATGACATCCTTAATAATTGATTCCATCATTTTACCCACTACCGATGTCAGGCTGACCGGTCTATAATTCCCTGTTTTCTCTCTCCCTCCTTTTTTAAAAAGTGGGGTTACATTGGCTACCCTCCACTACATAGGAACTGATCCAGAGTCAATGGAATGTTGGAAAATGACTGTCAACGCATCCACTATTTCCAAGGCCACCTCCTTAAGTACTCTGGGATGCAGTCCATCAGGCCCTGGGGATTTATCGGCCTTCAATCCCATCAATTTCCCCAACACAATTTCCCGGCTAATAAGGATTTCCCTCAGTTCCTCCTCCTTACTAGACCCCCCGACCCCTTTTATAACCGGAAGGTTGTTCGTGTCCTCCTTCGTGAATACCGAACCAAAGTACTTGTTCAATTGGTCCGCCATTTCTTTGTTCCCCGTTATGACTTCCCCTGATTCTGACTGCAGGGGACCTACGTTTGTCTTTACTAACCTTTTTCTCTTTACATATCTATAGAAACTTTTGCAATCCGTCTTAATGTTCCCTGCAAGCTTCTTCTCATACTCCATTTTCCCTGCCCTAATCAAACCCTTTGTCCTCCTCTGCTGAGTTCTAAATTTCTCCCAGTCCCCAGGTTCGCTGCTATTTCTGGCCAATTTGTATGCCACTTCCTTGGCTTTAATACTATCCCTGATTTCCCTTGATAGCCACGGTTGAGCCACCTTCCCTTTTTTATTTCTATGCCAGACAGGAATGTACAATTGTTGTAGTTCATCCATGCGGTCTCTAAATGTCTGCCATTGCCCATCCACAGTCAACCCCTTAAGTATCATTCGCCAATCCATCTCAGCCAATTCACGCCTCATACCTTCAAAGTTAGCCTTCTTTAAGTTCTGGACCATGGTCTCTGAATTAACTGTTTCATTCTCCATCCTAATGCAGAATTCCACCATATTATGGTCACTCTTCCCCAAGGGGCCTCGCACAACGAGATTGCTAATTAATCCTTTCTCATTACATAACACCCAGTCTAAGATGGCCTCCCCCCTAGTTGGTTCCTCGACATATTGGTCTAAAAAACCATCCCTTATGCACTCCAGAAAATCCTCCTCTACCGTATTGCTTCCAGTTTGGTTAGCCCAATCTATGTGCATATTAAAGTCACCCATTATAACTGCTGCACCTTTATTGCACGCACCCCTAATTTCCTGTTTGATGCCCTCCCCAACATCACTACTACTGTTTGGAGGTCTGTACACAACTCCCACTAACGTTTTTTGCCCTTTGGTGTTCTGCAGCTCTACCCATATAGATTCCACATCATCCAAGCTAATGTCCTTCCTAACTATTGCCTTAATCTCCTCCTTAACCAGCAATGCTACCCCACCTCCTTTTCCTTTTATTCTATCCTTCCTGAATGTTGAATACCCCTGGATGTTGAGTTCCCAGCCCTGCTCATCCTGGAGCCACGTCTCCGTAATCCCAATCACATCATATTTGTTAACATCTATTTGCACAGTTAATTCATCCACCTTATTGCGGATACTCCTTGCATTAAGACACAAAGCCTTTAGGCTTGTTTTTTTAACACCCTCTGTCCTTTTAGAATTTTGCTGTACAATGGCCCTTTTTGTTCTTTGCCTTGGGTTTCTCTGCCCTCCACTTTTCCTCATCTCCTTTCTGTCTTTTGTTTTTGCCTCCTTTTTGTTTCCCTCTATCTCCCTGCATTGGTTCCCATCCCCCTGCCATATTAGTTTAACTCCTCCCCAACAGCACTAGCAAACACTCCCCCGAGGACATTGGTTCCGATTCTGCCCAGGTGCAGACCGTCCGGATTGTACTGGTCCCACCTCCCCCAGAACCGGTTGTACCTCTGGGACCAACTGGATCCGCACCTTCGCCCCGGAAAAGTTTCCAATGCCTGGCTCAAAAAGGGAAGGAAATTTGTTAAGAACCTGGGTACATGAGGTCTCATCGACATGTGATAGCGTTCGGATGTCATCCCAGTTCCAGTGGATTTTGCCCAGCCAGCTCCTTCCAAGCAGTGTGGGGCCATCGCCCAGGACAATCCAGAGTGGCAGTTCGTGCACCGTGCCCTCATAGGTGACCTTGACCATGGCACTGCACAGGACAGTGATGAGCTCTTTGGTGTACGTTCTCAGTTTCGTGTGGATGGGGCTCAGGGCTGGTCTGAATGCCTTATTGCACTACAGTCTCTCAAACACCTTTTTACTCATGATGGATTGGCTAGCACCAGTATCCAGTTCCATGGCTACGGGTAAGCCATTCAATTTTACGCTTAGCATTATAGATGGACATTTCTTCGAAAATGTGTGCACCTCGTGTACTTCAGCATCTGCTTCCTCTCTCTGGGGCTTGAAATTGCTTTGATTCACCATGGACCGATCTTCCTCTGCCAAGTGGTAGTTAGCAGGTTTTGCAGAGCTGGAGGTGCCCCATTGTTCCACAGCTCTTGCAAACATACCCTTTGAAGCAGCATGAATAGACTGAATGGAAGCCTCCACAATGCCAACAAGGTGTGAATTGCCTTGCATTCATCCATTGTTGGGGACTCTGAGTCATCTGGGTCACCTGAGGCCTGCTGGCAGTTGCAGACTGGTGTGTTCTGCCCTGTACATTTCTGCTCACAAACACAGTTCCAGCTATTTTATGAACATTGCTAGCACTTGTGTGCTGAGAGATTTGTTTGGTGTTATCACTGGTGGACATAAACGCCTTGCTAGCGCAATGGCTTTACTGAGGGTTGGTGTCTCTGCAGTCAAAAGTTTTCGTAGGATGGTCTCGTGGCCAATGCCCAGTATAAAAAAGTCTCTGAACATTTGTTCCAGGTAGCCATCAAACTCATATTGTCCTGCAAGTCGCCTTAGCTCGGTGACGTAGCTCGCCACTTCCTGACCTTCAGATCGCTGGCACGTGTAGAATCGATACCTCGCCATCAGCACGCTCTCCCTTGGGTTAAGATGCTCCCGAACCAGTGTACACAGCTCCTCATACGACTTATCTGTGGGTTTCACCGGAGCCAGAAGATTTTTCATGAGGCTGTAGGTCGGTGCCCCACAGACTGTGAGGAGGACCTCTCTCCTTTTTGCAGCGCTTCCTTCTCTGTCCAGCTCGTTGGCTACAAAGTACTGGTCTAGCCATTCGACCTAGGCTTCCCAGCCCTTACCCTCCGAGAACTTCTCCAGGATGCCCACAGTATGCTGCATCTTTGCGTTGGATTCTTATTCTCGTCGCTAATTATTGTGTTCCTAACACAGATGAGGCTGCACACAGGGAGGTTAAAATAACAGTGACCTCAGTCTTTAATAAGGCACTCCAGAGTGAGGAACAGGCCTTAGGGGCCGGCTTATATACAGTGCTCCCAAGGGATGCTGGGATCCCTTGGGACTTCAGGGGATGAGCTCCCAGGTGGCGCAACATGGGAGTGCATGCTTTACAGATACACAACACAGACCTCATCGTCGATAGCTTCTTCTATAAAAGGTGACAGGACGACATGACATGAGATCATTGCGTGATATCATTGCTAGGTACTGTCACAGAGACTGATACACATAACTGACAGATGTAATCATGATTATTATGATTATTATCATTCTTTACCTAAAGACGTACACCGTGGCCACAGGCTTTGAGTAAAACATTCCCGGTAAAAGTGCAAGACCTCATATCTGCTTATAGTCATTCATGATTGTTACAAATCAAATTATATAAATACATAAGTACATGTAAATCAATGTAATACTTTCTCTTGCGGATCCCACAAGGTTGTTCCATCGATTGGTTGCCCTCACGCACCTCGTTGGTCGCCGACGAGACCACCTCTGCTATCTCGGTCCATATTCTCTGGTACACCTTTGGGGTGGGCTTCCCACGCCCTCCCTGTGTCAAATCACCCCAGCGTAACCCGACCTCCTGCAGGAGGGAGGCATTCGCCTCATCCGAGAACCTCCTGGCTCTTTTGCAGCCTCCAATGTGCTCCTCTCCCACCTCACTGCTCTCTCCAGCATCAGTCTCCACAGCGTGCTGTGATGCCTCCTTCTCTCTCTCCATTATAAGGCAAATTCAGTCAAATATGTGGCTGGTAACAGCTAATTTTTGTATGTCTACTTGCTGTGAAGCTCTAAAGTCTCCCTCCTTCCTCCCAAAGCAGCCACATCACACCCAGACACGCCTTCACTCCCTCTGAGCTCCCTCTCTCTGTCTCCTCTGTGCGCATGTCATGGTAACCCTTGACCTCCAGAATCGCGGAAATCGAGCGTTGCCATGCCGTTGCTAAGGATGGCCACACTTTACGGCAGAAGGCCAAAAAAATTTAACACTGCCGCCCATTTTATATCGCTCATGGTAACACCCATTATCAAAAATGAAGACTAAGTGGTTTGAGGTGGGCGTGCAGCCGGCGATCTGAAATCCCTTTTTCACCGCCCACGCCGGAACCACAAAAGTGGAGGTTTTAGCCCCAAGTTTCTATGTATACCACTGTGCTACCACCTCTGGTGGGTCTGTCCTGTCGGTGGGATAGGATTTACCAAGGGATGATGAAGGATGTGTCTGGGACATTAGCTGAAAGTTATGATTCTGTGAGCTTGACTAGTCTGTTGCTTGACTAGTCTGTGGGACAGCTCTCCCAATTTTGGCACGTCCCCAGATGTTGGTGAGGAGGACTTTGAAGTTCGACTGGGCCGGGTGTGCTGTTGTCATGTCCGTAGCCGGTGCCGTGGTTGATGCCGGGTGGTCGGTCCGATTTTATTCTTCTTATTGTTTCTCGTAGCGGTTTGTTACTACTGAGCGACTTGCTAAGTCATTGCAGATGGCAGTTAAGTTTCAATCACATTGCTGTGGGTCTGGAGTCACATCGGCCAGACCAGGTAAGGATGGCAGATTTCCTTCCCTGAAGGTCATTCGTGAACCAGATTTTTTTTTTTTACAATCCGATAGCTTCATGTTCACCATTACTGATACTAGCTTTTTATTCCAGATTTATCTAATTAACTGAATTTAAATTCCCCAGCTGCTTCAGATTGAGAGAACTTTGCTTCGTCTTTGGAAAGAGAAAATTTATTTTCTTAATTCCATGATCCAGCTGATTTTTTGAGGAGGACCTCCTTCATTGTCCTTCTTGTAGGGATCCCACCTTTGTGTGACCTGCTCCGAGGCATGGTGCCAGTGGGCCTTGATGCTTATATAACCCTCTGGCCTGGATATTGTTTTCTGGCAATGCTGGACACCATCTAGAAGTTCAGATACAAGCTCTGCAAAGCCTGTTTAGCTGCTGTGTTTGCAATCCATTAAGACATCCAAATCTCAGCTCTCCACAGTTGCTTCAGCAATTCATGGATTTGGACTGTTAAAGCATTTCAAAGGTTCAAATAGCCTGATTTAACTTTCCTGCCAACAAAGCAGTAGTGCAGAGAGCAGTTTCTGAGGCTGTGTTGTGCCAGAACAGAGCTCCATTGGCTGTCACTAATTATTACAAATACCATGAAGTTCCACAGCACCTAAAAGTGGGAACTTGGATGTCCCAGATATCACAGATGGTCTTCATGTTGTCCAAATGTTTTAGATTATTGTTACTAAAAACATCTGTCTTGATTTTTTTATAGTTGTTGTTCAGGGACATCAGAGTTGTTGCCCATTGATCAGTTCCAGTGTCCTTTTGCATGCAGCAAATAATAAGCTGCAGATCTCTCATGGCTTGAAATTACACTGTGCGATATCAGTGCTCAATCATTTTATGACATTTCTTTATCTACTATTTTAGGAAAGGTCTTAACCTGCTTATTTTATATGGGTTAGTGCCTTCATTAAAAGAACAGAAGAGGAACTTGATGTGAATGTGCTACTGTATATGTTACTATCACTTAGTGCATTTTCAATCCCTATGGGATTTAAACAGAATACATTAGTTTTTTTGCATTGCAATAATGTTCCCAGTGGATCTGATGGGTTGAGAGCATTTAGACTTATTTATCACAAAACTCTCTTACCAAACTGTAAATTTCTGTTCCAAAAAGATGAATGTGTCAATCTTGCTTTAACTATTCAAGAGGGTACCGAAGCAAACAAACCGGTTTTCGGTAATTGGCCAAATTGGCAATAATGAAGGACTGAAAAAAGTACAAGGTTGATAAATTATTCGTTGATGTTGTTATATTGAGACAGCATTATCTGTAATGAATGCTGCCAGTTTTACTGAGAAAACTCAGCTTTTTCCACATCGATTTGTATATATTTATATTCATTTTAACTTCAACTTGTTAATTTACTTTAAAAGCATTCTCACTGCCACTGTAACACTTGCTTGGCATTGCAGTGTTAAGGATGTACTGCAAGTCATCTGCTGAACTGACAACTTTTAGTTACGTGACCTATCTGTGGGTCGGGGGGTGGGGGGCGGGGGGGAGCGGGGGGGGGGGGATGGGGTTGAAGTCATTGCCAAGTCAATGGAAAATAAAATTGGGCACGGTGTAAATCGACTGCCGATTCGCTATCAGCCTGTTTTGCGCAATTGTCGTTAACCAATTTCACCCCCATAGACTCCAGTATTGGTCTTCAGAGATTTTATAGTGTTTTATGTAATGTATTTGCTTAAATTAAGTTTTATGTTTTAAATAATCCTGACTTCATGCCATTCTTTTAATGGTAGCTGTAGTGAAAACTGCATTAAAAAATGACCCATAGTTTACAATACCAAGTTGCAATCTGCAAAACTTATCTTGTTATTTTGTTATTATGCTCTATTGTGGCCTGTAATACAGTGGTTGCACATGACTGTATACAGCAACAACAGCAACTTGGATTTATATAGCGCCTTTAACATAGTTAATCATCCCAAGGCGCTTCACAGGAGCATTATCAAACAATATTTGACACCGAGCTGCATAACGAGATATTGGGGCAGATGATCAAAAGCTTGGTGAAATAGGTAGGTTTTAAGGAGCGTCTTAAAGGGGGAAAGAGAGGTAGAGAGGCAGAAAAGTCTAGGGAAGGAATTCCAGAGCTTGGGGCCTTGGCAGCTTAAGGCACAGAGTTTGGAAGAAAAGGTAAAGCAAAGCTGGAATTATTCCTTTTGCACATAAGTACAGTCATAATTGCATGCGTAATCACTTCTATATCAATTACAGTGCAGAATAATGAACATTATAAGATACGTTTTTAATCTTACAACAACAACTTGTATTTATATAGCACCTTTAACATAGTGAAACCTTCCAAGGCATTCCACAGGAGTATTACACAATAAAAATTTGACACCGAGCCGCATAAGTAGAAATTAATACAGGTGACCAAAAGCTTGGTCAAAGAAGTATGTTTTAAGAAGCGTCTTGAAGGAGGAAAGAGAGGTAGAGAGGCGGAGAGGTTTAGGGAGTTCCAGAGTTTGGAGGCCTAGGCAACCGAAGGCACAGTCACCAATGGTTGAGTGATTACAATCAGGACCGCTCAGGAGGGCAGAATTAGAGGAGTGCAGTCATCTCGGGGGGTGGGGTGGGGGGCAGGGGGTTGTGGGACTGGAGGAGATTACAGAGATAGGGAGGGGTGAGGCCATGGAGAGATTTGAAAATAAGGATGAGAATTTTGAGAATCAAGGTGTTGCTTAACCGGAAGCCAATGTAGGTCAGCGAGCACAGGAGTGATGAGTGCACGGGACTTTGTGCGAGTTAGGACAGGGGCAGCCGAGTTTTGGATCACTTCTTAGAGGCACAACTGAATTACATGTCCTCTGAATTACAGTGTTACTAACACATGATACCCCTTGATATGAATGATGTGATTTACTTTTCACAATTTAAAAATATAACTCACATGTTTCAATAATCAAGGGAAATGTATATAGGAGTTGTTAATAAGGCATACCAAATGGACAGTAAGGAGAGCTCCCAGAAACTACCCCCAATTCTAACCTAGCCCATCCAGTAGGAATGGGACAGTTTTGGGTCGGACACCCATTTTACACCTTACCTGATTTTACGATTGGTTGAAATCAAAGCCAGTCCCGCCCTGTTCAATCGGGTTGGTTTGGTTAAAATTGGTGCTTGTAATTTTAACACAGGCTGCAATATTTTATTTGTGAAAATGATTGTGTTTAAGGGGCTAGGAGACCTTCTGAGTACATTAAATTTCCCACAAGTGTTTGGCTAAGTCAATTGGAATGAAAAGCACTACAGGTATGCACACTGCTCGGCAGCATTAGCAAGTTTAATAACATTCAAATCTTTTAATGGATCGTTCGCTTAACAAGTGTCTCTGCAGCTTTATTTATAGTGTGTTCTGATTGGCCCTTCAGTTATGGATCTATTTTAATGCATTCAAACTCTCACGAATCCCTTTGATTAAAATTGCATGTCCCAGCATGAGTTCTGACTCAGAGAAAACAAAAGTAACCCAATATTTACCAATATTTAGTGCAAAAAGATACATTTCTGGGCCAAAGTAAGAGAGAGATTGTATTGAGCAGCGATTCTTCTTATTCATTGAGCTAATGCGTGTTCTAAGCTGGAGGGCAGGACACAACTCATACAATTCAACTGAATTTTCTTAGGATAGGCATTTACAAAGGCTTTCACCGTGCTTAATCACAGTTTTTTGTTCCTAATTTCCTTGTATCTATTTTAGGCATTGAGAAAGACTCCAAAATGGCAGTAATAGCGATTGAAATCTGCTACCAGTTGCTCATCTGCTTACTCACATTTTTTTCTCGTTCAAATTAACAAGTAGAGGAAAGTATAATCCCAAGACTCTGATATTAATTTTCCCAATCACACAATGAAGGGCACCTCACAAAGTATTAATCTTTTTCATACTGTTCAAAATCCCTTATTTTTTAAAGATGCTGATTATCATGCCACACAATAGGATAATTGATGTGCTGTTTGTTATGTCTTTAACCCCTTGCAAGCTGTATTACACTACCACCAGAGGGCCTACTTGTTGGAGTCCCAAGGGATCCCAGCATCATTGCTCATTGTACATAGTACTCAGTTTCATCCTTTATTATGAACTCATCAATTGGCGACGAGGTAATGAACAACCATGCGAAAATACAAAGAACAGTTGGTATCCTGGAGAAGTTCTCAGAACGGGATGATTGGGAGGACTTCATGGAGAGACTCGACCAATACTTTGTGGCCAACGAGCTGGAAGGGGATGAGAACACTGCGAAACTAAGGGCGATCCTCCTAACTGTCTGTGGGGCAACAATCTATGGCCTCATGAAGAATCTCCTGGCTCCGGTAAAACCAACAGCTAAATCCTATAAAGAATTGTGTACACTGGTCCAGGAGCACCTAAATCCTAAGGAAAGCGTTTTGATGGTGAGATATCGCTTCTACACGGGTCAACGGTTGAAGGGCCAGGAAGTGGCGAGCTATGTCGCCGAACTAAGGCGCCTTGCAGGACATTGTGAATTTGAGGGATTCCTAGAACAAATGCTTAGAGACTTTTTTGTACTGGGCATTGGCCATGATGTAATCCTTCGCAAACTGTTGACTGTTGAAAATCCGAATCTAAGTAAAGCCATAACGATAGCCCAGGCATTTATGTTCACCAGCGACAACACCAAACAGATTTTGCAGAGTAAAAAAATTTCATCCAGTACTGTGCATAAAGTAACGTCGTTTTCAAGCAGGAATATACATGGCAGAACGTACACGCCGGCAACTGCTGCCCGACCTCAGATGACCCAAAGTCCGCCATCAATCATTAATGCGAGGCAGTCAACACCTTGTTAGCGCTGTGGAGATGATCATCGGCCCCAGCAATGCCGCTTCAAGCACTATGCGTGCAATGGCTACAGAACAATGGGACACTTCCAGCAAATGTGCAGGCGAGCTGCAAACCCTGCAAACTCTGCAAACCACCACGTTGCAGAGAAAGATCGATCCACTGTGGATCAGACTGAATTGGAGACTCGTACCGAGGAGGCAGAAGTGTATGGGGTACACACATTCACCACGAAATGTCCACCAATAATGTTGAAAGTTGAACTGAATGGAATTCCAGTATCTATGGAACTGGGGTGCGAATCAGTCCATAATGAGTAAAAAGGCCTTCAACAGGTTGTGGGGCAACAAGGCACACAGGCCCAAGCTCAGCTCCATTCACACCAAATTAAGAACTTACACCAAGGAACTAATCTCTGTAAATGTCAGTGCAGAAGTCAAAGTCTCCTATGATGGAGCAGTAAATGCACTCCTGCTGTGGTTTGTGCCAGGGGATGGCCCAAAGTTGTTTGGCAGAAGCTGGCTGGGAAAAATCCGCTGGAACTGGGACGACATCCGAGCGCTTTCGTCTGTCGACGACGCCTCATATGCCCAGGTTCTGAGTAAGTTCCCATCGTTGTTCAAGCCAGGCATTGGAAGCTTCTCGGGGGCGAAAGTGCAGATCCATTTGGTTCCCGGTACGCGACCCATCCACTACAAGGCACGGGCGGTACCATATATGATGCGTGAGAAAGTGGAAATTGAGTTGGACATGCTGCAACGAGAAGGCATCATCGCACCGGTGGAATTCAACGAATGGGTAAGTCCAATTGTCCAGGTCCTTAAAGAGGACGGCACGGTCAGAATTTGTGGGGACTATAAAGTAACGATTAACCGTTTTTTCGCTACAGAACCAGTACTCGCTACCCAAGGTAGATGACCTATTTGCGACCCTGGCTGGAGGGAAGACGTCCACCAAGCTGGACCTGACCTCGGCCTACATGATGCAGAAGCTGGAGGAGTCTTCGAAAAACCTCACCTGCATCAACACGCACAAAGGTCTGTTTATCTATAACAGATGCCCGTTTGTGATTCGGTCGGACGCGGCAATCTTCCAATGGAACATGGAGAGCCTGCTAAAGTCGGTTCCTCGCACCGTGGTTTTCCAGGACGACATACTGGTTATAGTTCGGGACACCATTGAGCACTTGAAGAAATCTGCAAGAGGTTCTTAGTCGGTTGGATTGCATGGGACTCAGTTTGAAATGCTCGAAGTGTGTTTTCTTGGCGGAGGAGGTCGAGTTCTTGGGAAGAAGAATCGCAGCAGACAGCATCAGACCCACCGACGCCAAGACGGAGGCCATCAAGAACGCGTCGAGACCACAGAACGTGATGGAGCTGCGGTCGTTCTTGGGACTCCTTAACTATTTTGGTAATTTCCTACCTGGGTTAAGCACCCTGCTAGAACCCTT
Source organism: Pristiophorus japonicus (assembly GCF_044704955.1). Taxonomy (NCBI): domain Eukaryota; kingdom Metazoa; phylum Chordata; class Chondrichthyes; family Pristiophoridae; genus Pristiophorus; species Pristiophorus japonicus. Next base: position 69,380,175 of record NC_091987.1, on the reverse strand, counting down.
ACATACGTTACTGCGCAAGTGAGATGACTGGGTATGGGGGAATTCTCAAGAGGCTGCCTTTAAGAAAGCCAGGAATCTGTTGTGTTCAAACAAACTGCTTGTCCTGTATAACCCTTGTAAACGATTAGTGCTAGCTTGTGATGCGTCGTCATACGGCGTCGGGTGTGTGTTACAACAGACTAACGAATCGGGGATTTTGCAACTAGTCGCTTATGTGTCCAGGAATTTGTCCAAGGTCGAAAGGGCCAACAGCATGATTGAAAAAGAGGCTCTGGCATGCGTTTACAGGGTAAAGAATATGCGCCAGTACTTACTTGGCCTCAAGTTTGAGCTTGAAACTGACCACAAGCTGCTCATATCGCTGTTCTCTGAGAGCAAAGGGATTAACACCAATGCCTCTGCCCGCATCCAAAGATGGGCGCTCACGCTGTCCGCTTACAACTATGTAATCTGCCACAGACTGGGTACAGAGAACTGCGCTGATGCTCTCAGTTGGCTGCCACTGCCCGCCATCGGGGTGGAAATGGCACAGCCTGCGGACTTGCTCGTGGTAATGGATGCATTCGAAAACGAAAAGTCCCCCGTTACGGCCTGCCAGATCAGGACCTGGACCAGCCAGGATCCTTTACTGCCCTTGGTAAAAAGCTGTGTCCTCCATGGGAGCTGGTCCAGTGTCCCAGCGGAGATGCAGGAGGCAATTAAGCTGTTCCACAGGCGCAAAGATGAAATATCCCTGCAGGCAGACTGTCTGTTGTGGGGCAATCTCGTGGTCTTGCCCAAGAAAGGCAGAGATACGTTCATTTGTGAACTGCACAGCACCCGCCCAGGCATTGTAATGATGAAAGCCATAGCCAGATCCCATGTGTGGTGGCCCGGCATCGACTCAGATTTAGAGTCATGTGTGAGCCAGTGCAACACTTGCTCTCAGCTGAGCAATGCACCCAGAGAGGCATCGCTAAGTTTGTGGTCGTGGCCCTCCAAACCGTGGTCGAGGATCCATGTGGACTATGCGAGCCCATTCCTAGGCAAAATGTTCTTGGTTGTTGTGGATGCTTACTCAAAATGAATTGAATGTTCAATAATGTCTGTAAGCACGTCTAAAGCCACTATTGAGAGCCTACGAACCATGTTTGCCACGCACGGCCTGCCTGATGTCCTAGTCAGCGACAATGGGCCGTGTTTCACCAGTGCTGAATCCAAGGAATTCATGACCCGCAATGGGATCAAACACGTCACATCTGCCCCGTTCAAGCCCGCATCCAATGGCCAGGCAGAACGGGCAGATCAGACCATCAAGCAAAGCTTGAAACGCATGTCGGAAGGCTCCCTGCAGACTCGACTATCCCGAGTGCTGCTCAGCTACCGCACCAGACCCCACTCACTCACCGGGGTTGCCCCCCAGCCGAGCTGCTCATGAAAAGGGCGCTTAAAACAAGGCTCTGTCTTGTCCAGCCTGATCTCCATGATCACGTAGAGGGCAGGCGGCATCAACAAAATGTGTACCATGACCGCACAAATTTGTCACGCGATATTGAGGTCAAGGATCCTGTGTTTGTACTCAGTTATGGACATGGTCCCAAATGGCTCGCTGGCATGGTCATAGCCAAAGAGGGGAGTAGGGTGTTTCAGGTCAAATTGGCCATTGCACTAATGTGCAGAAAACATTTGGACCAAATCAAATTGTGGTTCACCACCAACTACGAACAACCCGAAGAAGACACCACCAACTTCGACCCTCCAACACACACACAAGTGGCAACTGACATCATGGTTGACCATGAAGCCAAACTCACCATCCCCAGCAGCCCGGCAAGGCCGGCTGCCCAGTAGCCCAGTGAAGAACTGACCAACTCACCCACACCCGCATTTGTACCGAGACGATCGACAAAGGAGCGAAAAGCCCAGGTCGTCTCACCCTGTAAATAAGTGTACTATTGACTTTACTAGGGAGTGATGTTATGTATTTAACCCCTTGCAACCTGTATTACACTACCACCAGGGGGCCTACCTGTTGGAGTCCCAAGGGATCCCAGTATCCCTTGGTTACACAGTATATAAGCAGGCCACCCAAGAGGTACCCGCACTCTGGAGTCTCATTAAAGGAGCTAAGGTCACACTTGCTCATTTTAGACAGTACTCAGTTTCATCCTTTATTATGAACTATCACTGTTTAAGTTACCATTTTGGCATTTTGTCCTTGAAGAATAAGATTAAGTATGCAATCTCACTAGAAGGTTCTAATCGTCAAGCCTTTTAAACATTTTACAATTGCTTTTATGCCTGAGATCTTTGGACCAAAGTTTCCCTGGGGCCAGGAATTCATCTGTTGTACAATGCTTTTTTTCAAATAAAATATCAATTCAGCTTCGTGAGGAATTAAGATTACCCTTTTTCCTGGCCTGATTGGTATCCTGTTAAAATAGTCTTTCCCAAGGTGAAATGCTGCTTGTGAGGATTTAAAAGCCACCAATTTGCCCTAATGCCATTAATTTTCTGGTGCAGAGGTAGATGGAGAAATTAACCTAAGCATGGATATTGTTCATAGTTTGGCTGCATGTGGGTATTGACTGCTTCATTATCTGAAAAATTGTGAATGGAGCGGAACACAGGACACCTGGGCATTTTTCCACATTATGCCAGTATTGTAGCTGCACTGGGACAGCTTAGGTAGGAGCATGGCTAGATCTGATCCTCAGCTATACAGCTGGGATGCTGTTGGCCCCTGTAACTTTTGTTGTTTCATCATGCCACGCGAAGTGAAACAATTTAGCTGAAGACTGGCTAATGGTGGAGACCTCAGAAGGCGGCCGAGAAGGATCATCCACTCATCACTTTTGGTTGAAGGTGGTTGCATGACTTTTGCATTCATATGTTGGGTTCTGTCATTCTTGAGGATGGGGATGTGTATGGAGTCTTCTCCTCCCATTAGTTGCACAATTGACCATCACCATTCGTGACTGGAGGTGGCAAGACTGTTCAGCTTTGACCTGATCCGTTGGTTATGGCATTGCTTAGCTCTGATTATAGCATACTGTTTCCGCAGTTTAGGATGTATGTAATTATATGCTGTAGCTTCACCAGGTCGGCATCTAATTTTCAGGCCCGTCATAATTCAAAGTAACAAAACGAAGGCACCAGGCAATTTCACAAAGCAGGCATTCAACAGTAACATACTTTTTTTCAATCAAAAATATAGCAACTTGAATTTTATATCCCAGTAAATTGTAGCTTTGTTGGTGCTATTAAAATGAAAGACTATAGCAATACTACAGAATTTATGTTGACAGTGATTTAGGTAGGGCCGCACTGAACTCAAATAATATATTCTGGAAACCGAGTGAAGGAATCTGGAAAATCATTAGCTGGAAGATGTTTACACAAAACTGTGATCTGCTTCAAATGTTCTTGGTTCATTAACTGGTACACATATTTTATTGACTTTACAAAGAAGTAAAATATCCGTACAAATCTAAATCCAGATAAATCCTAATCTTGTATTAATTATAACATAATAATAATTGTTTTTTGTGTGCTGGTTTTTCTGGGGTAAATTCTAATAAAGAAATTGTGACTAAAATATTTGGAGATATATTGTTGAGATGCTGACTGATCGAAGTGATAACAAAAATGATCCTTTCCAAAGGTTTTCTGTTTTATAGGCTTTCCAATTTGTAAATAATGGCCTGTGTGTTTCTCCAGCGGGATGGGACTTCTGACTGCCCTGAGAATGCCCTCTTGTCCCTGTCCAAGAGATTTGCGAAGAATTGGGTAATCATTGTGAGGGTTCATTGGTCACTGGGGAGGCACCAATAGTTTGGAAACAAGTTAATGTCGTATTAAAGAGAATGACAAGACTACAGACCCATTATCGTACTTCAATTCTGTTGTGCATCTGTAAAGCATGCACTCCCATGTTCCGCCACCAGGGAGCTCATCCCCTGAAGTCCCAAGGGATCCCAGCATACCTTGGGAGCACTGTATATAAGCCAACCCCTAAGGCCTGTTCCTCACTCTGAGTATCTTATTAAAGACTGAGGTCACTGTTACTTTAACCTTCCTGTGTGCAGTCTCATCTGTGTTAGGAACACAATAACTGGCAACGAGAATACGAATCCAACGCAAAGATCTAGCAAACTGTGAGCATCCTGGAGAAGTTCTCGGAGGGTGAGGACTTGGAAGCCTATGTTGAATGGCTAGACCAGTACTTTGTAGCCAACGAGCTGGACGGAGAAGGAAGCGCTGCAAAAAGGAGAGTGGTCCTCCTCACAGTATGCGGGGCACCGACCTACAGCCTCATGAAGAATCTTCTGGCTCCAGTGAAACCCACAGATAAGTCGTATGTGGAGCTGTGTACACTGGTTCGGGAGCATCTTAACCCGAGGGAGAGCATGCTGATGGCGAGGTATCAGTTCTACATGTGCCAGCGATCTGAAGGTCAGGAAGTGGCGAGCTATGTTGCCGAGCTAGGGTGACTTGCAGGACAATGTGAGTTTGATGGCTACCTGGAGAAAATGCTCAGAGACTTTTTTATACTGGGCATTGGCCATGAGACCATCCAACGAAAACTTTTGACTGTAGAGACACTGACCCTCAGTAAGGCCATTGCGATAGCACAGGCGTTTATGTCCAACAGTGACAACACCAAACAAATCTCTCAGCACACAAGTGCTAGCAATGTTCATAAAATAGCTGGAACTGTGTTTGTGAGCAGAAATGCACAGGGCAGAACACACCAGTCTGCAACTGCCAGCAGGCCTCAGGTGACCCAGATGACTCAGAATCCCCAACAAAGGATGAATGCAAGGCAATTCACACCTTGTTGACATTGTGGAGGCTTCCATTCAGTCTATTCATGCTACTTCAAAGGGTATGTTTGCAAGAGCTGTGGAACAATGGGGCACCTCCAATGAGCTTGCAAATGAGCTACAAGCTCTGCAAAACCTGCTAACTACCACTTGGAAGAGGAAGATCGGTCCATGGTGAATCAAAACAATTTCAAGCCCCAGAGAGAGGAAGCAGATGCTGAAGTACACGAGGTGCACACATTTTCGAAGAAATGTCCACCTATAATGCTAAACGTAAAATTGAATGGCTTACCCGTAGCCATGGAACTGGATACTGGTGCTAGCCAATCCATCATGAGTAAAAAGATGTTTGAGAGACTGTGGTGCAACAAGGCATTCAGACCAGCCCTGAGCCCCATCCACACGAAACTGAGAACGTACACCAAAGAGCTTATTACTATCCTGGGCAATGCCATGGCCAAGGTCACCTACGAGTGCACGGTGCACGAACTGCCACTCTGGATTGTCCCGGGCGATGGCCCCACACTGCTTGGAAGGAGCTGGCTGGGCAAAATCCGCTGGAACTGGAATGACATATGAGCGTTATCACATGTCGATGAGGCCTCATGTACCCAGGTTTTTAACAAATTTCCTTCCCTTTTTGAGCCAGGCATTGGAAACTTTTCCGGGGAGAAGGTGTGGATCAACTTGGTCCCAGAGGCATGACCCATTCACTACAAGGCGCGAGGGGTACCTCACATGATGAGGGAGAGAGTGGAAATCGAGCTGGACAGGCTGCAACGCGAGGGCATCATCTCCCCAGTGGAATTCAGCGAGTGGGCCAGCCCGATTGTTCCAGTACTCAAAAGTGATGGCACGGTCAGGATTTACGGCAATTATAAAGTAACTATTAATCGTTTCTCGCTACAGGACCAATACCCGCTACCTAAGGCAGACGATCTATTTGCGACGCTAGCAGGAGGCAAGACTTTCACCAAGCTCAACCTGACTTCGGCCTACATGATGTAGGAGCTGGAGGAGTCTTCAAAGGGCCTCACCTGCATCAACACGCACAAGGGACTGTTCATCTACAACAAATGCCCGTTGGAAATTCGGTCGGCTGCAATGATCTTCCAGAGAAACATGGAAAGGCTACTCAATGTCGGTACCACACACAGTGGTCTTTCAGGACGACATATTGGTCACGGATCGGGACATCGCCGAGCACTTACAACACCTGGAGGAGGTCCTCCAGCTACTGGATCAAATAGGGCTGCGGCTGAAGAGGTCGAAATGCGTCTCCATGGCAACAGAAGTGGAGTTTTTGGAGAGAAAGCTCACGGCGGACAGCATTCGGCCTACAGATGCCAAGACAGAGGCTATCAGCAATGCGCCCAGGCCACAGAATGTCATGGAGCTGCGGTCGTTCCTGGGACTCCTCAACTATTTTGATAAGCACCCTTTTAGAGCCCCTACATGTGTTATTGCGTAAAGGTGAGAACTGGGTATGGGGAAAAAAAAACAAGTAATTGCTTTTGAGAAAGCCAGAAACATTTTATGCTCCAACAAGCTGCTTGTATTGTATAACCCGTGTAAAAGACTTGTGCTAGCATGTGACGCGTCGTCGTACGGAGTCGGGTGTGTATTACAACAAGCTAACGTTGCGGGGAAGTTGCAACCTGTCGCCTATGCTTCCAGGAGCTTGCGTCAGGCCGAGAGGGCCAACAGCATGATTGAGAAAGAGGCATTAGCGTGTATGTTCGGGGTAAAGAAAATGCATCAGTACCTGTTTGGCCTCAAATTTGAGCTGGAAACCGATCACAAGCCCCTCACATCCCTGTTCACTGAAAACAAGGGGATAAATACTAATGCCTCAGCCCGCATACAAAGGTGGGCACTCGCGTTATCAGCGTATAATTTTACCATCTGCCACAAGCCAGGCACCGAGAACTGTGCGGATGCTCTCGGTCGGCTACCATTGCCCACCACGGGGGTAGAAATGGCGTGGCCTGCAAACTTGTTGATGGTGGCGCAGCCCACAGACTTGTTGATGGTCATGGAAGCGTTTGAAAATGATAAATCACCTGTCACGGCCCGCCCGATTAGGACTTGGACCAGCCAAGATCCTCTGCTGTCCCTAATAAAAAACTGTGTACTGCATGGGAGCTGGGCCAGCATCCCCATTGAAATGCAAGAGCTAATCAAGCCGTTCCAGCGGCGAAAGGACGAGCTGTCCATTCAGGCAGACTGCCTGTTGTGGGGTAACCGCGTAGTGCTCCCAAAAAACGGCAGGGAGACGTTCATCTCGGATCTCCACAGCACACACCCGGGTATAGTAATGATGAAAGCTGTTGGGGGAGAGAGGGAAGGCTTCTTTTCCCACGAGCGGGCCCACTGATGTAGAGGGTCGACGCTCGCCCCAGCCCACATAACGATACTCGAAGTTAGCAGACAGAGACGGATGGCAAAGTATAACGATCTTTATTACGAACGTCCAGGAACAACACACATCACAGCCGCCTGTGAGTGGGGATGCTCCCCGAACAGCACAATCATACAACTTTTATACATTTCAAAAACCCCTCTGTTCCCGGACAAGACCTCCCTCGATCTCTAATTGGACTACCTTATCAGCGCTACTTCCCTAATTGGACTACCTTATCAGTACTACTCCGGATTGACAGGTCATGAGCTCTGACTGACAGGCCATGATCTCGTGACCATCTTAGACCGTTCCCAGAATGGTATCATTACGTTGGGATTTGTTATACATTTCCTTTGGTGCCATGAAGTCTCTCTCTGGTCTCTTCTCACCGCCTTATCAGCAGTCTGTTTAGGTTCTCTCCTATTGACATTCCATGTTGGAATACTATCTGGTATCCCAACCCATAACAGTACCTTCTGGAGCCTTGGAGCTGGAATGTAGAAGGCGTGAGAAGAGATACAAGGCGTGAGAAGAAAAGCCTTTACCTCCTTATGCAGGGACCAGCACTTTAACCCTTGTCCCGCTGGTACCCCTAATGCCAAATTTCTCTTACAATTCCCTCCCTTTTGGCCCTTGGCTATACGCCAAGCTGGCCATAATTCCCAACAACTATCTCCCTGTAGGCGAGTTCCAGATAGGTTCGTTCACCTGGGTGGCCATCTCCCAAGCTTCGGGACCCCCTGAAACCTTCCCACAGAGTTATATAAGGTAAGTACTTCCAGTAGGACTGCTTAAATTTTCATCCCTTATGGCCTTAATTATAGTGCGTGCCCTGACGTGTCGTTTGGCCTGTTTTATTCGTGCACATGTTAATCCAATCATAACCATCAGAACAAGGCCCTGTATTACTACAAGTACGTGTGATATTATTCTTATCCATGGGTGAATTTGAATATTAAGTCCAATGTCCCACAGCTTTGAGTACCAGGGCTGATCAGCCAGCATTGCGTTAGTGTCTCTCTGTAAATTGTCTATTTCTTCCATCAGCCAGATATACTGTCGTCTTTGATTTTGGATTCCTTGCACCAGACGTAATTGTTCCTCATTTAATTCCGGTATCTGTTTGCCTTGCAGTTCCCATACCGCCTCTTCGTACCCTTCTTGGAGGGTATCCGTGATTGTTCCGTGGATGATTTCCGTTGCCTCGGGATGAATATGATATCCGTCTATGTCTATTTCACCCTTCGGTCTGAAGCAGAAGTTAGGACTAATGAGGACACAGGGGGTGACTTCTCCCCTGGTCTTAATGGTTAGGTTGGCTGACCCCGTGCTCACGCACCACTCTCCGTTCCCTTGCAGGGCAGCGATGGTCTCCAGGTCGTGTTCAAGAGGAGTGATACTCAGCATACATCCGTTTATCTGGTGGAATCCGCACTCATCGTTCGTCATTTGTGGCGTACCTCGACATAAAACCACTTTGTTATTTTTATAGCAGTCGATTATGGCAATGCCTCTGGTACTATTGTTAACTTTAATCGCCCATCTGGCAGGCTGATGGTAACGCAACCAAGTTTGGTTTCTCACTTCACCGATATTATCAATCTGGTATAAGGGGTCTCCCTTTGTTACATCATACTGTGGTATGGACAACACAAATCTAATCATATTCACTCTCCCAGTAATACATCTGAATTTTGGCACCCATGCGTGACTATTCCTTCGTACCTCGCATGTGTTATTCACCTTTTTATCTAGAGTCCAATTGTTAAGTATACTGTTTGGGATCCAATCTGGTATGTCCCCATTTTGGAGTTGCTCCAAATTATGTTGTACCTCACTTAATATCCAGGCCCCATACCCGGAGCAAACTATCTCAGCTTGTAATCATTTACTTATCTCGTTCCCCATTGCGTGGATCAAATTTATTGTCTTGGCATGTTTCTGCAAGATATGGGCCACCTGCAACAGTTCCCCTTCCACACCATCTCCCAACCGCACTTGTAGGACTTGGTTATCCATGTCCCTTCCCAGCACACCCCTCAAGATTTGCGTCAAGGTATTGACCCTGTCGTCTATTGCATACAGGTCTATGGTATTCACTGTTGCAAGGCCCGCAGCGTAACCCGTGCCCAGCATTTCTAGTATATCCCTCTTCGTTCGACCTCGTTCTATCCCTTTTCTGGTATTGAATCTCATGGTTGTGGATTCCGGGCCTTCAAGGATTCTCTGAGTCAGATTCTGGTACAGACTTATAGTCTCATTCCCACAGAAGCTAGGAAGGATGATGTCCATTAGGTTTAGGACCACCGTAAGTAGCCGTTGCCGCACCCAAAATGTATCTTCTTCTTAGATTTCCTTATTACTAATCCCCCTGTGACTCCCGTCTTTATGGACGGGCATGTGGGAGGGGGATGTGTGGTGGTACTATAAAGAGTTGTAGTTCCCAGAGTTGGAGCAACGGTGGTGGATCTATTCCGGACTCGAATGTCCCAACACCACTGATCTGTACCCACACACGGGGAGGCCGGGCATATTCTCCAACTGGTATCCCCTGGTTGAGGTCTCCCTGAGAATTGGGCAAAGACAGGCGTGCACCTTATTTGTGCCGCCTCCCTGTGAGTACAACTTCCCCGTTTCTTCTCTAGCACGAAGCACACTGCGGTCTCGTTTACTATTACTGTTATGCCCTGGTTATTGGTCCACCCCCAATGTCGATTGTCATCCGGGTTGAATTGAGTTATGCCCGTTAGTCCAATGCTACAATTTAAATCTACTGTTGTACCGGCTACCACCACTAAGGCTCTCGAATCACAGTTAATAGTTTCAGACGTCTTATAGTATAGGCCTTGGGGTCTGTAGTTTCCTTCGTCGGATGATGTCCCGGCTCCAAGGAGGAATAGGATCCTGTAAAACAAAATGTTTCCGGTGTTCACCGGTCGGTTAAGATCCAAATCGTTTCAACTGGGTCCAGTGCTTCCATCTACCAATACCCCCCATATCTATGCAAGCGCATGTATTGCTGATCATGATCACTTGGTGGGGACCAGTCCATTTTGGTGAGAGTCCGGGTCTCTCGGGATTCAACCTCACCATGACCTGGCTCCCTATGGTGGGTACCTGAACCCTTTGTTCCTTCGTATCCCTTTCTAAATCTTTAATGGTTTGTTGGTCCCTAGCTTGCGCTCGTAATCCATGCAGCTGTTTACATAGCTCCATGACGAACCTCCGTATCTTGTCCTTGTCGGGTCCCACGTCCTCACTCCCAGATACTAATACTTCTGGCAATCTCATGGCTCTTCCTGTCATTAGCTCAAAGGGGGTCAGTCCGGTAGTTCGGCTCGGGGTGGCTCTTAATTTCATTAGGATTCGTGGGAGTAACTCCACCCACCCCTTCCCGGTCTCCTCGATTGCTTTGGCTAATGCGGTTTTTAGGGTCCTATTCACCCGCTCTACTAATCCGGACGATTCCGGATGGTACGGGATGTGGAATTTTTGTTTAATCCCTAGCAGGGCACAGGCTTGTTTCATGACTTTCCCTGTAAAATGTGTACCTTGATCTGAGTCCAACTGCAGTGGCATCCCCCACCTGGGTATTATTTCCCCAGCCAGGATTTTAGCCACTGTATCGGCGGTGCAATTCCTGGTAGCAAAGGCTTCTACACACTTTGTAAATTGATCTATTACTACCAGGCAGTACATTTTTCTCCTCTGGCTGGGCAGTGGCCCGGTAAAATCTATTTGTAGGGCTTCCCAGGGTCCCTTTGGGCGAGGTTGGTGTCCCAGCCGGACCTTTATCCTTTTTCCCGGGTTGTATTTTGCGCATATTATACACCACCTACAATAGTTTTCTACGTCTCTCCCCATTCCTTCCCACCACCAACATCGTGACATGGAGTTTATCATGCCAGTCCTACCGTTGTGAGTGTACCCATGGTAGAGACCCAATAGATTCTGTCGGAGACATTCCAGGGCCACCACATTGTCATCTCTCCTCCACACTCCAGCCGCCCCCTTTCTTGCTCCATTCTGTTCCCACCCTTCTATTTCTTGCGGGGTGGATTCTCCCTGTACCTTGAGTATGTTTATTTCTTCGGTTTGGGTGGTACATGAGCCAATCGGGGTGTTACTGGTCATATCTAATTCAGCTGCCTGTCTGGCAGCTTCGTCTGCCCAGGCATTTCCCTGCTGATGCCTGTCTGTGATTTTCGAGTGCGCTTTAATTGTTATTACTGCACATTCCTGAGGGAGGAGGGAAGCTTCTACCAATCCCTTGACTATCTCTTCATGCCTAATGGGTCCCCCTCCCGAAGTCACGTATCCCCGCCTCTTCCAAGCAGTCATGTAATCGTGCACCACTCCGAAGGCATAGCGGCTATCAGTGTATATGTTGACCTTTTTTCCTGCTGCTAGTTTCAATGCTTTGGTGAGGGCTACCAATTCCGTTACCTGAGCCGATAGATTTCCCTCGAGGGCACCCTTTCCCCTGTCTTGCCCATTGCTGTCCACGACTGCCCACCCGGTCGGGGGGGGGGGGTTCCGTTTATATATCGATGGGATCCATCTACATAAAGATCCATATCTGCCCTTTCGAGTGGGGTTTCCCTAATCTGGCTCCCTTCCCCCTCGCTTCCCGTGAGGTCACACTAGTGCTCTTTGCCTTCGGTGACTATCCAACCTGCGGGATTATTCCCGCTATCCTTTATTATAGTCAAGGCGCCATTTGGGGGCAAAAGCATTGCTTCCCAATTGGCGCGTCGTGCGTCGGATATCGTCCTTAGTCTCCCAGTGTTAAACAACTCCACGATGGTATGCGGTGTATGCAGGATAATTTGCCCGGTCATTATTATAGGCTCGCTAGCCCTCACGGCCCATGCCGCACAATCAAGGGCTGCGACACATCAAGATAGCCCTTCGGCTACCGCTCCTTGTTTCGTGGAGTAGTATATGACAGGACTTTGTCTATCCCCGTGTTCCTGGGTTACCACTGCATTGTAGTGGGTCTCACTATTGTACATATACAGGTGGAAGGGCCTATTCTGATCTGGCAACCCCAAGGCGGGTGCGCTCATAAGGGCGTGTTTAAGCTGTGTGAATGCTGCCTCCTGGGGGCGGCCCCAGTCCCCTTTCACTCCTTTCACCTCCTTTCACTAGGTCCTGTATCGGCTGGGCCATCTCTGCATATTCTGGGATAAAGTTCTGGCAATAATTAAATAGCCCCAATATCTGTCGGACCCCTCTCACTGTCCCTGGTCTAGGCATAGTTCTAATAACCTCCTTCCTATCAGCGGGCATCTGCCTGTTCCCTTGGGATACTACGTATCCCAAGTATGTAACCTCCCTTCTTCCGACCTGGGCTTTCCTAGGATTAGCCTTCAACCCCGAGCGCTGTAAGGCCCCTAGTACTGTAGTTAGGGCCATCAGGTGTTGTGCCTCAGTACCTGAGGCGATAAGAATATCGTCCATGTACTGTAGTACAGTGCTTCCTCCCCCTACATCCAGGGGTTCCAAGATCCCTGACAATGCCCGGTAAAATATCCCGGGCTATTGTGAAACCCCTGGGGCACCCTGGTCCACGTATATTGTCTCCCCTTTATAGTGAAGGCAAACTTCTTCTGTGACTCCTCCTCTAAAAGTATGGCCCAGAACCCGTTTGCTATGTCAAGTACTGTGAAGATTTTATGTTCTGGGTTCAGGCCGTTGAACACAGTAGAAGGGCTCGCCACAATCGGGTATTCCCTTGGGGTGACTTTGTTCAGGGCGATATAATCAACGGTGAACCTATAAGTCCCGTCGGGTTTCTTCACAGGCCACACCGGTGAGTTAGTGGTGGCTGTTGCTGGCTTCACCACCCCTTGCACTTCTAACTCTTGTACTATTTGGTGGACTGCTGCATCAGCCTCGGGTTTTAAGGGGTATTGTTTATGGGCCTTATGCTCCGGCCCGGGAACATTGACCGGGTTCATCCGGGCCAGCCCACAATCCTGTTTGTGCCGTGCCCACAGTGTCGGGTATAGTCGGAAGACACTGCCCCACACTCCCTTCGTTTCCCATTCGGGCTGTATTGGGACTATCCTTGCCACTCACTGCTGCGGATGTCCCAGGCAATCGAACTTCTGTTCAGTTTGATGTTTCCCTCCCCATTTAATTCAATTATGCTGGGGGTCTATAAGTGCCCCTACTTCCCTCAAAGTGTCTATCCCTAGTATGGTGCCTTCTGGGTTAGGGCAGCACCAGAATTGGGTAGGTATCATTATGCCCTGTATCTCCAGAGGTACTACTTCACTCAATGTTGTTTTTTTAAATCCCCCCCCTATTCCCTGAATATTGACCATTGGCTGGATAAGGGGGAGGTCTAGGTTGGTTATGGATACCGACGCTCCCGTGTCTACTAGCATGTTGCACTGCCGGCCCCCTAACACTGCACTAATGAACATACGGGACTCTAGCGTTGGCCGTTCCAATCTTCCTTCGGGGGCTGGTAACCCCTAGCGGCCACCACGAGCCAGTTTGAGCAGGTTAAGGAGCTCTTCATTAGAGGGTGGCTCCGGCGGGGGCAATACCTTTTGCTGGAGGATCTCCACCAGTTCCTCACGGGTAATGGGCATCCCAGTTTGTTTCCCGGTTTGCTGGGGGCCCTTCCCCGCCTCCCCCCCTTTCTGTGTTCGGCAGTTTCTTGCCATGTGTCCCGGTTTATTGCAATTATAGCACCTAAACGTCCCCTTTCTGGCATCCTTTCGTGGGCATTCTTTGCGAGTGTGTCCGCCCTGATGGCACGTGTAACATGTCAAGGGGGCGGCGCGGAGGTCCCCATCCCCTTCCTTTCCTTCTGTTGCTAATGCTGTTGCCACCATCTTTGACACTTTCTCCTTCTGCTCTGCCTTTAGCTCCTCTACATTCTGTGCCCACTCTAAGATCTCATCATAGTCATCCCCTATCTTAAATCCTAGTTTAATTACCTTTTGATGCGCCTCCCCCAGCCCATCCTTAAACATTTCTAGAAATGCCTCGTCATCCTTCTCGGGGTCATTTACACCGGAGTGGTCCTTATACTCAAGCCATTTCCGCTCCCCATACTCGCCTGCAATTTCGTTTGGCTTCTGGGTTATCTTTAATATTCTGCTCCAGTTAGTTCTTGTAGGTCCCCAACATCCATCCATCCCGTGTTTTAGGTCTAGCAACCGCTGTGGCTTGGTCCGGTTCCCTATCGTCATCCAGCCACTATTTTGCACGCCTAGGGTAGCCCTCTGCCAATTTACACTACCGGTTTTGGCCTTTACCAAACTGTGTATGTCACCTAAGGTTAAGTTATGCGCATCGAACATTTCCTCAACCTTTTGCCAGAAGTCTGTATTTCTGCTATTGGGTTTGGGTGTGGGTAGATCCTTTAATAGTGTCTGTCTCTCATGCGGGGTGAGGGGAACTTCTTGTATAGTGACGTGAGCGGGTTGCAGTCCGTGTGCAGGGGTGGTAGTCGTGCGTACGGGAGCTGCCTGTATGTATTCATTATAAGCCGGGGGCTCTCTCTGCATTCCATCATCTGGAGGCTCTCCTTCTGGTATTTCCTCCAGGGAGGGGTACATTGGAGCGGCTATCAGGGCTGCCTTTGGGTTGGGTATTGCTGGTGCACACTGTAGGGGTTTACTGTTCTCCTTTACGCCCCTTTCTAAGGTTGTTATTTTCGTGTTTAATTTCTGAATCAGCTCAACATGGGTATCTATTTCCTTTACTAGTTCCCGGTAGCAGGTGAGGATAATTGCCTGGCCCATTCTAACCTTGTTTTTGGTCTGACTATCCCACCATTTTTTCTGCCTATCGGGGGCATCCGTGAGCTGCCACCCTCTCTGTTTCATCCCTTCCATTAAGGTTGCATATTTGTTACTTAGTAATTCTAATAGAGACCCTTCGGGTCCCTGGTTACCCTCTCCCCTTTTCCCTTGTTTAATGGCCTGGGTCCCCATTCCCTCACCAGTTCCATTTGTTCCTTTACTTGCCGAGTTACTCATCTTCTTCGGGCTATGGGGGTCGTGGGTACTCCCTTAAATTCGTGTCAGGTATGCAGGACGCTATTTATATGTCTTCCCTTGCGCCATACACTCGTACCACTGCACGCTTTGGGTCAATATATCCCGTCACTGCTCAGGGACGTTGTCTCTATTCCTCTCTCTCTCGTCCCAGGACCGTGCGCTCGTACCGCTTCGGGTCAATAGACCTCTCTCTCCCTCTATATCTTCCCTTGCGTCATACCCTGATCGCACTGCCATGCTGCCTCCATGCGCGCGTTTTAGGATGTACCTTTTGACCCCCTTTCACCCCTAGATCGTCCTTGTCCTCCGTCTCCATCCCTCCGGGACTCACTACAGATGGTTCTTTGTACGGATATCCTTCCCTTGCGGTTTACAATGCCATAGCTCTAACTTGAAGGTGGTAAATTAAAACATACTCACCCCAACAGCTGGGTCATTGTTCCGTTCGGGAAGTCCGTACCCTGCTCGCAGTGCCAAATGTTGGGGGAGAGAGGGAAGGCTTCTTTTCCCACGAGCAGGCCCACTGATGTAGAGGGTCGACGCTCGCCCCAGCCCACGTAGCGATTCTCGAAGTTAGCAGACAGAGACGGATGGCAAAGTATAACGATCTTTATTACGAACGTCCGGGAACAACCTGCATCACAGCCGCCTGTGAGTGGGGATGCTCCCCGAACAGCACAATCATACAACTTTTATACATTTCAAAAACCCCTCTGTTCCCGGACAAGACCTCCCTAGATCTCTAATTTGGACTACCTTATCAGCGCTACTTCCCTAATTGGACTACCTTATCAGTACTACTCCGGATTGACAGGTCATGAGCTCTGACTGACAGGCCATGATCTCGTGACCATCTTAGACCGTTCCCAGAATGGTATCATTACGTTGGGATTTGTTATACATTTCCTTTGGTGCCATGAAGTCTCTCTCTGGTCTCTTCTCACCGCCTTATCAGCGGTCTGTTTAGGTTCTCTCCTATTGACATTCCATGTTGGAACCCATAACAGTACCTTCTGGAGCCTTGGAGCTGGAATGTACAAGGCGTGAGAAGAGATACAAGGTGTGAGAAGAGATACAAGGCGTGAGAAGAAAAGCCTTTACCTCCTTATGCAGGGACCAGCACTTTAACCCTTGTCCCGCTGGTACCCCTAATGCCAAATTTCTCTTACAAAAGCGATAGCCAGATCCCACGTGTGGTGGCCCGGTATCGACTCTGACTTAGAGTCCTGTGTACGGCAATGCAGCGTATGTGCTCAGTTGAGCAACGCGCTCAGAGAGGCACCAGTAAGTTTGTGGTCCTGGCCCTCCAGACCATGGTCGAGGATCCATGTCGACTATGCGGGCCTGCTTCTCGGTAAAATGTTCCTGATGGTGGTGGATGCTTTTTCAAAATGGATTGAATGTGAAATAATGTCGGGAAGCACCGCCACCGCCACAATTGAAAGCCTGAGGGCCATGTTTGCCACCCACGGCCTGCCTGACATACTGGTCAGTGACAACGGGCCATGTTTCACCAGTGCCGAATTTAAAGAATTCATGATCCGCAATGGGATCAAACATGTCACCTCGGCCCCGTTTAAACCAGCCTCCAATGGGCAGGCAGAGTGGGCAGTACAAACCATTAAACAGAGTCTTAAACGAGTCACAGAAGGCTCACTCCAAATCCGCCTGTCCCGAGCACTGCTCAGCTACCGCACGAGACCCCACTCGCTCACAGGGGTGCCCCCGTCTGAGCTACTGATGAAAAGGACACTTAAAACCAGGCTCTCGCTGGTTCACCCCAACCTGCATGATCAGGTAGAGAGCAGGCGGCAGCAACAAAATGTAAACGATGGTCGCGCCACTGTGTCACAGGAAATTGATCTGAATGACCCTGTGTACCTGCTAAACTATGGACATTGTCCCAAGTGGATCGCGGGCACGGTGATAGCTAAAGAAAGGAGTAGGGTGTTTGTAGTCAAACTAGACAATGGACAAATTTGCAGAAAGCACCTGGACCAAACGAGGCTGCGGTTCACAGACTGCCCTGAACAACCCACAGCAGACACCACCTTTTTCGAGCCCACAACACACACCCAAAGGATCAACGGCACCACACCGAACCAGGAAATCGAACCCATCACGCCCAACAGCCCAGCAAGGCCAGACTCAACTAGCAACCCTGCAGGGCCAACAACACGCCAGCCCAGCAAGGGCACAGCCAACACACCAGAACAGACATTTATACCGAGGCAGTCCACCAGGGAAAGAAAGGCTCCCGACCGCCTCACCTTGTAAATAGTTTTCACTTTGACTTTGGGCGGGGGAGTGATGTTGTGTATCTGTAAAGCATGCACTCCCATGTTCCGCCACCAGGGAGCTCATCCCCTGAAGTCCCAAGGGATCCCAGCATCCCTTGGGAGCACTGTATATAAGCCGGCCCCTAAGGCCTGTTCCTCACTCTAGAGTGTCTTATTAAAGACTGAGGTCACTGTTACTTTAACTTCCCTGTGTGCAGCCTCATCTGTGTGAGGGACACAATAAATTCTATGTAAAATAATTGCACTGCAAAAAAACGACATTTTACCGAAAGGTTATTCTGCACACCAATTGTCAGTGCTTGGAAAAATAAACATCTAAGTAAAATACAAAAATCTGATGAAGCAATTGTCTGTAATTGCAGTTAAGGGCCAAGGGACCTCATTGATAGGCTGACTTTGGTTTCCTAGCCTGAAGTTAAATTAGGACAATATTAAAACCAGACAAACACTTGTGGACATACTTAAGTACAAGTCCTTATTCAGTCTGAAACTTGGTACTGCAAAGTGTACACCATAATGTGAATGTTTTAAGCCCTGAGCGGTGCCTTATGCTCGAAAGGAAAAGATCTCAGCAGAATTCGATCACATGGAGCAGGAGAGCAAGAATGAGAAAATCAACCAGAAGTGACTGGGCAAGCTCGATCATGAACAGAATGCAAGACTTGCAGGACCTGTTTCTGATTTTCAATTGCCCCAGTACTTCACTCGCCGTGTGTTGTACTCACACAGCAGAACGTGGCACTAATCGGCAGGAAGACCCCATACTTACCTGAATGCGGAGCCGGGAAGAGCACGATTTCTCCTCCTGACCCTGCATTAAAAACCGTAGGACCCTCGCTGCCTCTTCCCTGGGGTACCAATCCACCCTCCGACCACCAATTGCTCCCCTTCAAGGTCTGCAATCTGTCCCTCCGAGGCCGATCTCTTCACTCCCTGAGGCACACAATCTCTCCCCCGCCTCCCTGAGGCAGGCAATCTCTATCCCCACCCCCTCAGCTTCCAATCCCTCCCCGATCCTCCCTTTCCCCTGCCCCCACCCGGGGCCACTGTTCTGGCATTGTAAATAACCCTACAAGTGGGTGATGGCTAACTTCCATGTCCTACTCGCACAGTGTCAAATACTTTTCCAAATATTTATCATCTCACTGATGAAATGTAATATTTTATTCTGTCTATTTTGTTCAATTTAATAAGTTTATAGCTTTTATAGCTTAAGAAAATGAATGTAAACTGTTGTGTGATGTTATTTAGCAATTATGATCCGATCCCATGCATGTAAGAATATCTTTTTTATTTCCAGTTTTATTTTCCACACAATTGTTATGAAGCAAAATAAAAATTGGAAATGCAGGATAACACATTTGATCTCATTTATAATAGATAAGCGCTTCATAATTCACTTACAATTCTGTCACCTATGAATTATGAAGTGCCCTGTTTCCATAGATTTAGTTTCAAACCAATGTTAATGATTTTTTATACTCTTAGTTTTATTTTCCCCTATCCTTCTTTGGCACATGCAGAATTACAGACAGCCTGTCTCCCACAACACTCACACAACATGGACCTTATTGACATAGCCATTTTGAATTATTTAGACAATAAATGGAATTGGAATTGATGGATTAAATAATTAGTTTACTAGATGTAATGCAGTAACAATCATAGATGTGCTCCAGTTCCATTTTAAATTACATTCAAGGTCTCATTTGTAATAAGTGAGCCATACATCATTAATAAAACGTTTTTAAATGTAATAGTTTCACACCTGCTCCTCCGGCCGCACAAAAATAATTTCAATCTTACCTTTTCAGTGCCACTTTGTCACTGTCGCTCATGGAATAGCATGCATGGCGCACATTAAAATGGCAATTGGCATAGCACTCTACATATTAAGAGGAGCCAACCACGTGAAATAGGAAGGCTGATTGTCAGGATTAATGGGGTTCTAATGTTACCGCTCCCATTTTTAGCCCCTCACCACACAGTTAACACTGAATTTACCAAGTCTTAAATCGGCCCCGTTATTTATATACTTCATTTTTCTGTTTATACTTATTTATATACTTTATTTATATACTCCATTTTTTGGATGAGCAGAAATTTTCTGCAATTGAATATTGGGCAGACCGAAGCTATTGTTTTCGGTCCCCACCACAAACTCCGTTCCCTTGAAATTGACTCCATCCCTCTCCTCAACTCCTGTCTGAGGCTGAATCAGACTGTTTGCAACCTTGGTGTCATATTTGACTCTGAAGTGAGCTTTCGACCACATATCCGCAGCATAACTAAGACCAAGTTCCTCCTCCGTAACATCTCCCGTCTCTGCCGTTGCCTCAGCTCATCTGCTACTGAAGCCCTCATCCATGCCTTTGTTACCTCTAGACTTCACTATTCCAATGCTGTCCTGGCTGGCCTCCCACATTCTACCTTACGTAAGTTAGAGGTGATCCAAAACTCAGCTGCCCATGTCCTAACTCGCACCAAGTCCCACTTACCCACCACCCCTGTGCTCGCTATTTTGGCTTTCGGTTAAGCAATGCCTCGATTTTACAATACTCATACTTATTTTCAAATGCATCCATGGCCTCTCCCTTCACTATCTCTGTAATCTCCTCCAGCCCTACAACCCCCTGAGATGTCTACGCTTCTCTAATTCTGCCCTCCTGAGCATCCCTGATTGTAATTGCTCAACCATTGGTGGCCGTGCTTTCTGTTGCCTAGGGTCTAAGCTCTGGAACTCCCTGCTTAAACCTTTCCACTTCGCTACCTCTCTTTCCTCCTTCAAGACGCTTCTTAAAATATACCTCTTTGACCAAGCTTTTGGCCACCTGTATTAATTTTTACTAATGTGGCTCGGTGTCAAAGTTTTATCGCATAATACTCCTGTGAAGCGCCTTGGGACGTTTCATTACGTTAAAGGCACCCAATCAAGTTGTTGATGTTATATCCATGAGCAATGCCATGGGAAATCAACTAGTTCATATCAAACTTACCCAAAAAATTCTTGCAGCAGCATAATTCTCCACAGAAGTGCTTTACCTTTGGAATTAGAAAGTCTTTTTTTGTATATTAGGTGGCACAATAATAATGCAACTATAATGAACTCTCCAAGCACAGTTAGTTTATGAAGTTGACCCTTATGGTTGCTGGGGGGTTAACAAAGACTTGAGAAGAAATTTCCTCAATTGCCAAGTCATAGATTTACAATCACCGAATGCAACAACCCATAAAGTAACTGAGGTCACACTCTTGGTCTGGTTAATATATCACCATGGGAACTATATGTTCTAACTGTCCACGTCTCTTTCAATTGGAATAAAGTTCCAAAGCAAGGCAACTTTGAATGGAAAATAACCTTTGCTAAGGTTGCCCCAGGCTCATATCAGAATTCTGCAAGGATGTGAGCTGAGTGGCATTACTTTTCAGATGGAAAAAATTCAAGCAATTTAATTTTTCAAACAAGGACCCTCTATGTCACTGAATTACTCAAACTCAATTAACTATCATTTGGCAACATTCTTAATCTTTCATGTAAAATACTTTAAATTTTGCTTTGGAGACAATTCTGGCCATCCAATCTAAAGTGGTGTTGGTTACATGAATAGTGATTTGAAGGTTTTACACCATCGTCAAAATGTACCATAATTATTTCTTAGAGTTACACAATTATCACATACACAAAGGAATAGGCCAATTCTACTACAAAGGGTTACAACTATTTTATTTTGATTTTATTAAAATATAAGTGAGATATCCCCCAGATATTGAAAAGAATAAACACATATTCACTGTGCATTATTATTCTAAAGGGGTTGCACAATTCTAAAGGAGGTGCATGAACAAAGAGACCTGGGGTATATGTGCACAAATCGTTGAAGGTGGCAGGACAGGTTGAGAAAGCGGTTAAAAAACCATATGGGATACTGGGCTTCATAAATAGAGGCATGGAGTAAAAAAGCAAGGAATTTATGGTGAAATTTATAAAACACTGGTTCAGCCTCAACTGAAGTATTGTGTCCAATTCTGGGCACGGCAGTTTAGGAAGGATGTGAAGACCTGAGAGAGGGTGTAGAAAAGATTTATGACAATGGTTACAGGGATAGGGGACTTCAGTTACGTGGATAGACTGGAGAAGCTGGTGTTGTTCTCCTTAGAGCAGAGAAGGTTGAGGGGAAATTTGATAGAGGTGTTCAAAATCATGAGGATTTAGACAGAGTAGAGAGAGAGAAAATGTTCCCATTGGCAGAAGGGTCAGAACCAAAGGATGCAGATTTAAGGTGACTGGCAGAAGAGCTGAAGGTGACATGAGGAAAAACCTTTTTATGGAGCGATTGGTTAGGATCTGGAATGCACTGCTTGAAAGGGTATTCGATGCAGATTTAATTGTGGCTTTCAAAAGGGAATTGGATAAGTACCTGAAGGAAAAAAATTTCCAGGGCTACAGGGAATGGGCGAGGGAGTGGGACTAGCTAAGAGTTAGCACAGACTCAATGGCCTCCTTCTGTCCTAAGGCCATTCTATGGGCCCAAAATGGATGCACTCACCGCCCACTGCCACCGACTGCCGCTGACTGCCGCCGGCATTCCTCCTCAGGTTCTGCCCAGTGCCAGTTTCGATCTGGTCTGGAGCGGGCGGGAGGGGAGAGCTGCTGGGAACTGCCCGCTGATGTCAGCAGACGGCCGAGTGGCGTAAGTGGACTCCCGCCCACCGAGATGCCAGATTGGTGTGGGTGGGAGTCAGCACCCGAATGGGGGTGGACCACTGCGAGGAGGCTGGCCTGTCCCCGATGGTAGGTAAGAAGAGCTGATAAAAAAATGAGTACATTTTAAAAAAAATGTCTTACAGGGACTTACCTGTATGGGGTCCACTGAAGGTGTTCCGACGTTTTTGTTTTGATGCTTTTTCTTTACAGGTCTTCAACCCTCCGTGAACCCAACTCCAGCCTCAGCGGCACTGGGGCGGCAAGCGTCTTTGCCGCCGAGATTGGGAGCTCTTGCCGGCTGCCGCCCACATTGGCGGCGTAAGTCCCTCATTTGCCGCCCGCTGACCTTCGGGGAACCTTGTTGATGAAAACCACGCCCAAAGTACCATCTGGTACCTCGGTGGCCATTGGCGGTCCTTTGGGCAGCACTTGGGTGGGCAGGGGCCTTCATCAAATTCGGGCCCTATGACTCTATGATTAGTATTGGTAATATTAAAGGAAGGTTAATTTGACCATTAATAATAGTTATGGCCTAGCAATTCGATACCACTGGAAATCTACCGGTGGCACCGCGAGCCGCAGTTAACTGTTGCAAAATTAATGGCACTGGCAGCACCGGTAAATTGGTGCTGCTTGGTAATTAACATTAATGCAGCGCTAAATTCACGGTGCAAGGCCGGTTCTCCTGGCGGTAGTGCCTATAGGAGGCCCAACGAATCGTGGCCATAGAGTCATTGCAGCAAGAACAGCCTTGTCTTAAAGCAAGATGTCCCTTAAAGGGGAAATGCTTTCTAAAATTAAAAAAATAAATCATTTCAAAAAGGCAGGTTTATGCCCTTAGAGCTCAATTGCCTGCCAAAAAAAAGGAGGAGAAAAGGGAGGATCGGGGAAGAATTCCCAAATGGCAGTCTGCAGCTCTTAAATCTGAATTGTTCTTCACACCTAAAAAAATGAGAAAAGTGCTTCAGCAAGAATACAAATGGCTCAGCAAGCCAAGGAAGGGTCTCACACACAGCACTAGAGCTTTGTGCAGGGGGTCAACACTGCAAGCGTGGTCCTCTAGACATAAGGGCCAGGAGGCCCTCCAGGAAGAAAGATGCGGGAGCAGATCACCAAGGTCATCACTGCCAGCAGTGTCACCCCCATGACCTGTCTCCAGTGCCCGAAGAAGCTTCATGACCTCAGACCAGTGGTCAAGGTCAGTGAATGCATCTTTAAAAGCCGTCTCCTACTAACTGCACCAGTAGCCTTGCACGCTGCTCAATGCACGACCCCTACCCCCAATTACTCACCTAACAATAATCTGTACCAAACACCTCCTAATCCTAGCTTCAGCTCATCAATTTTGGAGGAGACGGTGCTGTCCATTCTTGGCGGGGACATGGCTGAGCCCTTTGTCAGCGGCAGAGCTGAAAGGATATAAGATACAGGTATTCTCATACATCATCCTCCTTCTCACATGCATCTCTTGCTTTCTCGCCCTCCTCTCATCACAACTCCACCCTTGTGCATTCCTCATTTCACACATCCAAAAAATGCAGCCTGCCCAACCTATGGAAGAAGAAGGATGAGGAGGATGGAGATGAGAAGGAGCAGGAGGAAGAAGAAAGAGGAGGAGGAAGAGGAAACATAGAAACAAAGAAACATAGAAAATAGGTGCAGGAGTAGGCCATTTGGCCCTTCGAGCCTGCACTGCCATTCAATGAGTTCATGCCTGAACATGCAACTTCAGTACCCCATTCCTGCTTTCTCGCCATACTCCTTGATCCCCTGAGTAGTAAGGACTTCATTCAACTCCTTTTTGAATATATTTAGTGAATTGGCCTCAACAACTTACTGTGGTAGAGAATTCCACAGGTTCACCACTCTCTAGGTGAAGAAGATTCTCCTCATCTCGGTCCTAAATGGCTTACCCCTTATCCTTAGACTGTGACCCCTGGCTCTGGACTTCCCCAACATTGGGAACATTCTTCCTGCATCTAACCTGTCTAAACCCGTCAGAATTTTAAATGTTTCTACGAGATCCCCTCTCAATCTTCTGAACTCCAGTGAATACAAGCCCAGTTGATCCAGTCTTTCTTGATATGTCAGTCCCGCCATCCCGGGAATCAGTCTGGTGAATCTTCGCTGCACTCCCTCAATAGCAAGAATGTCCTTCCTCAAGTTAGGAGACCAAAACTGTAAACAATATTCCAGGTGTGGCCTCACCAAGGCCCTGTACAACTATAGTAACACCTCCCTGCCCCTGTACTCAAATCCCCTCGCTATGAAGGCCAACATGCCATTTGCTTTCTTAACCGCCTGCTGTACCTGCATGCCAACCTTCAATAACTGATGTACCATGACACCCAGGTCTCGTTGCACCTCCTCTTTTCCGAATCTGAAGAAGGAGGAGGAGGAGAAGGAGGAGGAGTTCGAAGAGAAGGAGGAGGAGGAAGAGGAGGAGGAGAAAGAGGAGGAGGAGGAAGAGGAGAAGGAGGCAGGGAGGGGAAGGAAGAGGAGGCGGAGGAGGAGGAGGAGGAGGAAGAGGAGGAGGAAGAGGAGGAGGCGGAGGAGGAAGAGTAGGAGGAGGAGAAGGAGGAGGAAGAGGAGAAGGGAGGAGGAGGAGGAGGAGGAGGAGAAGGATAATAAGAAGAAGAAAAAAAGTAAAAGAAGTCTCAACTGGCTTTCAGGCATCATGACTAGCTTGTGCTGCATCAGGTAAGCCAGATCCCTGAAGCCAACAATCCAATCCTTGTTCCCCCTTCAACAGTCCCGACACGTGATTGCTACTGAAAGGGCTCATGTAAGTGTTATGTATGTAATAACTCGATAGACTGAATGCTGTAAACTAACACAGGTACAAACCTGGCTCTGCTTTATTAGGGCCCAAAGTGATTACATTACATGATCTTTTATACCTGGGCTGCACACACGTGCGTACAGCCCAATGAACTCCGACAGTCGCGCTACCTGGTGGCTAGTAACCTCAAGCATACATACATGACAATATCCTCCTTTAAGATATTAGAAACAGTCTTTTCACAAATTGAGACGCTCCGGGGCTTTCCGCTCCTGAGTTGATCGTCTCAGTTCAACTCCAGCCTTGGGCGAGCGTTCTGAGTCTGTTATGACTGGGGACTCGGTAGCCGATCTGATGGGACTGGCGATGCCAATGTCAGGGATTGAAAATCTAGATTCATTGATGACAATGGAGTCCTCTGATGACTGAGGGTAGGTTGGTTGTGTTGTGTATCTGTAAAGCATGCACTCCCATGTTCCGCCACCAGGGAGCTCATCCCCTGAAGTCCCAAGGGATCCCAGCATCCCTTGGGAGCACTATATATAAGCCGGCCCCAAAGGCCTGTTCATCACTCTGTAATGTCTTATTAAACACTGAGGTCACTGTTACTTTAACCTCCCTGTGTGCAGCCTCATCTGTGTTAGGAACACAATAACTGGCGACGAGAATACGAATCCAACGCAAAGATGCAGCAAACTGTGGGCATCCTGGAGAAGTTCTCGGAGGGTGAGGACTGGGAAGCTTATGTCGAACGGCTAGACCAGTACTTTGTAGCCAACGAGCTGGACGGAGAAGGAAGCGCTGCAAAAAGGAGAGCGGTCCTCCTCACAGTCTGCGAGGCACCGACCTACAACCTCATGAAGAATCTTCTGACTCCAGTGAAACCCACAGATAAGTCGTATGAGGAGCTGTGTACACTGGTTCGGGAGCATCTTAACCCAAGGGAGAGCGTGCTGATGGCGAGGTATCGGTTCTACACGTGCCAGCGATTTGAAGGTCAGGAAGTGGTGAGCTATGTCGCCGAGCAAAGGCTATTTGCAGGACAATGTGAGTTTGATGGCTACCTGGAGAAAATGCTCAGAGACTTTTTTGTACTGGGCATTGGCCACGAGACCATCCTACGAAAACTTTTGACTGTAGAGACACAGACCCTCAGTAAGGTCATTGCAATAGCACAGGCGTTTATGTCCACCAGTGATAACACCAAACAAATCTCTCAGCACACAAGTGCTAGCAATGTTCATAAAGTAACTGGAACTGTGTTTGCGAGCAGAAATGTACAGGGCAGAAACCACGAGTCTGCAACTGCCAGCAGGCCTCAGGTGACTCAGATGACTCAGAGTCCCCAACAAAGGATGACTGCAAGGCAATTCACACCTTGTTGGCGTTGTGGAGGCTTCCATTCAGCCTATTCATGCTGCTTGAAAGGGTATGTTTGCAAGAGCTGTGGACCAATGGGGCACCTCCAACGAGTTTGCAAACGAGCTGCAAGCTCTGCAAAACCTGCTAACCACCACGTGGCAGAGGAAGATCGGTCCATGGTGGATCAAAGCAATTTTGAGCCTAAGAGAGAGGAGGCAGATGCTGAAGTACATGGGGTGCACACATTTTTGCCGAAATGTCCACCTATAATGCTAAACGTAAAATTGAATGGCTTATCCGTGGCCATGGAACTGGATACTGGCACTAGCCAATCCATCATGAGTAAAAAGATGTTTGAGAAACTGTGGTGCAATAAGGCATTCAGACCAGCCCTGAGCCCCATCCACACGAAACTGAGAACGTACACCAAAGAGCTTATCACTGTCCTGGGCAGCGCCATGCTCAAGGTTACCTTCGAGGGCATGGTGCACGAACTTCCACTCTGGATTGTCCCGGGCGATGGCCCCACACTGCTTGGAAGGAGCTGGCTGGGCAAAATCCGCTGGAACTGGGATGACATCTGAGCGCTATCACATGTCGATGAGGCCTCATGTACCCAGGTTCTTAACAAATTTCCTTCCCTTTTTGAGCCAGGCATTGGAAACTTTTCTGGGGCGAAGGTGCGGATCCACTTGGTCCCAGAGCCACGACCCATTCACCACAAGGCGCGAGTGGTACCTCACATGAAGAGGGAGAGAGTGGAAATTGAGCTGGACAGGATGCAACGCGAGGGCAACATCTCCCCAGTGGAATTCAGCGAGTGGGCCAGCCCGATTGTTCCAATACTCAAAAGTGATGGCATGGTCAGGATTTGCGGCGATTATAAAGTAACTATTAATCGTTTCTCGCGACTGGACCAATACCCGCTACCTAAGGCAGACGACCTATTTGCGACGCTGGCAGGAGGCAAGATGTTCACTTTGGCCTACATGACGCAGGAGCTGGAGGAGTCTTCGAAGGGCCTCACCTGCATCAACACGCACAAGGGACTGTTCATCTACAACAGATGCCCGTTTGGAATTCGGTCGGCTGCAGCGATCTTCCAGAGAAACATGGAGAGCCTACTCAAGTCGGTACCAGACACGGTGGTCTTTTTGGACGACATATTGGTCACAGGTCGGGACACCACCAAGCACCTACAAAACCTGGAGGAAGTCCTCAAGCGACTGGATCGCGTAGGGTTGCGACTGAAAAGGTTGAAATGCGTCTTCATGGCGACAGAAGTGGAGTTTTTGGGGAGAAAGATCGCGGCGGATGGCATTCGGCCCACAGACCCCAAGACAGAGGCTATCAGGAACGCGCCCAGGCCACAGAATGTCATGGAGCTGCGGTCGTTCCTGGGACTCCTCAACTATTTTGATAACTTCCTACCGGGGTTAAGCACCCTTTTAGAGCCCCTACATGTGTTATTGCGTAAAGGTGAGAACTGGGGTATGGGGGAAAAAAACAAGTAATTGCTTTTGAGAAAGCCAGAAACATTTTATGCTCCAACAAGCTGCTTGTATTGCATAACCTGTGTAAAAGACTTGTGCTAGCTTGTGACGAGTCGTCTTACGGAGTCAGGTGTGTATTACAACAAAGTAACGTTGTGGGGAATTTGCAACCGGTCGCCTATGCTTCCAGGAGCTTGACTAAGGCCAAGAGGGCCTACAGCATGATTGAGAAAGAGGCATTAGCGTGTGTGTTTTGGGTAAAGAAAATGCATCAGTACCTGTTTGGCCTCAAATTTGAGCTGGAAACCCGATCACAAGCCCCTCACATCCCTGTTCGCTGAAAACAAGGGGATAAATACTAAAGCCTCTGCCTGCATACAAAGGTGGGCACTCGCGCTAACAGCATATAACTATACCATCCGCCACAAGCCAGGCACCGAGAACTGTGCAGATGCACTTGGTCGGCTACCATTGCCCAGCACAAGGTTGGAAATGGTGCAGCCTGCAAACTAGTTGATGGTGGCGCAGCCCGCCGACTTGTTGATGGTCATGGAAGCATTTGAAAATGATAAATCACCTGTCACGGCCCGCCAGATTAGGACTTGGACCAGCCAAGATCCTCTGCTGTCCCTAGTAAAAAACTGTGTACTGCATGGGAGCTGGGCCAGCATCCCCGTTGAAATGCAAGAGCCAATCAAGCCGTTCCAACGGTGAAAGGACGAGCTGTCCATTCAGGCAGACTGCCTGTTGTGGGGTAACCGCATAGTGCTACCCAAAAAGGGCAGGGAGACTTTCATCTCGGATCTCCACAGCAGACACTCGGGTATAGTAATGATGAAAGCGATAGCCAGATCCCACATGTGGTGGCCCGGTATCGACTCTGACTTAGAGTCCTGTGTACGACAATGCAGCGTATGTGCTCAGTTGAGCAACATGCCCAGAGAGGCACCACTAAGTTTGTGGTCCTGGCCCTCCAGACCATGGTCGAGGATCCATGTCGACTATGTGGGCCCGTTTCTCGGTAAAATGTTCCTGGTGGTGGTGGATGCTTTTTCAAAATGGATTGAATGTGAAATAATATCGGGAAGCACCGCCACCGCCACCATTGAAAGCCTGAGGGCCATGTTTGCCACCCACGGCCTGCCTGACATACTGGTCAGTGACAACGGGCCATGTTTCACCAGTGCCGAATTTAAAGAATTCATGACCCGCAATGGGATCAAACATGTCACCTCGGCCCCGTTTAAACCAGCCTCCAATGGGCAGGCAGACCGGGCAGGACAAACATTCAAACAGAGCCATAAACGAGTCATAGAAGGCTCACTGCAAACCCGCCTGTCCCGAGTACTGCTCAGCTACCGCATGAGACCCCACTTGCTCACAGAGGTGCCCCCGGCTGTGCTACTGATGAAAAGCACACTTAAAACCAGACTTTCGCTGGTTCACCCCAACCTGCATGATCAGGTAGAGAGCAGGCGGCAGCAACAAAATGTAAACGATGGTCGCCCCACTGTGTCACGGGAAATTGAATTGAATGACCCTGTGTACCTGCTAAACTATGGACATAGTCCCAAGTGGATCGCGGACACGGTAATAGCTAAAGAAGTGAATGGTTCGCAGACTGCCCTGAACAACCCACAGCAGACACCACCTTTTTCGAGCCCACAACACACACCCAAAGGATCAACGAAAGCACGCCGGACCAGGAAATCGAACCCATCATGCCCAACAGCCCAGCAAGGCCAGACTCACCTCGCAGCCCTGCAGGGCCAACAACACGCCAGCCCAGCAAAAAGACTTTCGATAAATTGTGCAGCAAGACCTCAAGGTCAGTCCTGACTCCCATTCGCACGAAACTAAGAACTTACACAAAGGAACTGATTCCCGTAAATGGCTGTGCTACTGTAAAGGTCTCCTATGATGGAGCGGTCCACAAGTTACCACGCTGTGTGGTACCGGGCAATGGTCCCACACTGCTCGGCAGGAGCTGGCTGGGGAAGATACGCTGGAACTGGGACGACGACCGAGCGCTCTCGCCCGTCAACGACACTTCGTGTGGCAAGGTTCTAAACAAGTTCCCCTCGCTGTTCGAACCAAGCATCGGGAAGTTCCAAGGAGCAAAAGTGCAGATCCACCTAATTCCGGGGGTGCGATCCATCCATCACAAGGCGAGAGCAGTACCGTACATGATGAGAGCGAGGGTGGAAATCGAGCTGGACCGGCTGCAATGAAAGGTCATTATTTTGCTGATCGAATTCAACGAGTGGGCCAGTCCGGTTGTCCCAGTCCTCAAGGGAGACGGCACCGTCAGAATCTGTGGTGATTACAAAGTAACTATCAATCATTTCTCCCTGCAGGATCAATACCCACTACCAA
The DNA here is from genome assembly GCF_044704955.1 of Pristiophorus japonicus. NCBI lineage: Eukaryota > Metazoa > Chordata > Chondrichthyes > Pristiophoridae > Pristiophorus > Pristiophorus japonicus. The sequence continues at coordinate 69,349,924 of NC_091987.1, read as the reverse complement.
AGGCAGATGACCTGTTTGCAACACTGGCGAGAGGAAAGACGTTCACGAAGCTGGACTTGACCTCAGCCTACATGACACAGGAGCTGGAGGAATCAGCGAAGGGCCTCACCTGCATCAATACGCACAAAGGTCTCTTCATTTACAACATATGCCCATTTGGGATTCGATCAGCCACGGCGATATTCCAGAGAAACATGGAAAGCTTACTGAAATCGGTCCCACGCACCGTGGTTTTCCAGGACGACATCTCGGTTACAGGTTGGGACACAGTCGAGCATCTGCAGAAGCTGGAGGAGGTCCTTAGTCGGCTTAATCGCGTGGGGCTCAGGTTAAAATGCTCGAAGTGTGTTTTCCTGGCACCTGAAGTGGAGTTCCTGGGGAGAAGAATCGCATCAGGACCACCGATTCGAAGACGGAGGCAATCGAGAACGCACTGAGGCCACAGAACGTGTCGGAGCTGCGGTCGTTTCTCGGACTCCTAAAGTACTTTGGTAACTTCTTACCAGGTCTCAGCACACTGTTAGAACCACAGCACGCTTTTCTGCATAAAGGAAACGAATGGGTATGGAGTAAAAGCCAAGAAAATGCCTTTGTAAAAGCTAGAAAACTGTTATGCTCAAACAACTTGCTTGTGTTGTATGAACCATGTAAGCATTTGGTACCAGCATGTGATGCGTCGTCATTCAGTGTCGGGTGTGTATTGCAACAAGCTAATGAATCTGGGAAATTGCAACCGGTTGTTTATGCATCCAGAAGTCTGTCTAAGGCTGAAAGGGCCTACAGCATGATTGAAAAAGAAGCGTTAACATGTGTTTATGGGGTAAGGAAGATGCATCAATATCTGTTTGGGCTCAAATTTTAATTGAAAACTGACCATAAGCCACTGATATCCCTCTTTTCTGAAAGTAAGGGGATAAATACTAATACATCGGCCCGCATCCATAGATGGCCACTTGCGTTGTCCGCATACAGCTATGCCATCCACCACAGGCCCGGCACAGAAAACTGTGCCGATGCTCTCAGTAGGCTGCCATTTCCCACCACGGGGGTGGAAATGGCACAGCCCACAGATTTAGTTATGGTAATGGAAGCATTCGAGAGTGAGCAATCACTTGTTACCGCCTGATAGATTAGAACCTCGACGAGCCAGGACCCCTTACTGTCCTTCGTAAAAAACTGTGTGCTTCACGGGAGCTGGTCCAGTGTCCCATTTGAAATGGAGGAAGAAATAAAGCCGCACCCGCGGCGCAAAGATGAAATGTCCATACAGGCAGACTGCCTCCTATGGGGTAATTGGGTAGTGGTACCAAAAAAGGGCAGGGGCACTTTCATCAGTGATCCCCACAGCACCCACCCAGGCATCGTAATGATGAAAGCGATAGCCAGATCCCATGTGTGGTGGCCCGGTATCGATGTGGAATTAGACTCCTGCGTGCACAAATGTAACACATGTTCACAGTTAAACAATGCACCCAAGGAGGCGCCACTAAGTTTATGGTCTTGGCCCTCCAAACCGTGGTCTAGGGTCCATGCAGGCCCGTTCTTGGGAAAAATGTTCCTAGTGGTTGTAGATGCGTACTCCAAATGGATTGAATGTAAGCCTGCGGGCCATGTTTGCCACGCACGGCCTGCCTGATGTCCTTGTGAGTGACAATGGGCCGTGTTTCACCAGTGCCGAGTTCAAAGAGTTCATGACCCACAATGGGATCAAATATGTCACATCTGCCCCATTCAAACCAGCATCCAATGGTTAGGTAGAGAGAGCAGTGCAAACAATCAAGCAGAGCTTGAAGAGGGTAACTGAAGGCTAACTGCAGACTCGCCTATCCCGAGTTCTGCTTAGTTACCACACAAGACCCCACTCGCTCACTGGGATTCCACCCGCTGAACTGCTCATGAAAAGGGCACTTAAGACAAGGCTCTCATTAGTCCACCCTGATCTACACGAACAGGTAGAGAGCAGGCGGCTTGAACAAAGTACATATCATGATAGCGCAAATGTGTCACGCGAAATTGAGATTAATGATCCTGTATTTGTGTTGAACTATGAACAAGGTCCCAAGTGGCTTCACAGCACTGTCGTAGCCAAAGAGGGGATTAGGGTGTTTCGGGTCAAACTTTCAAATGGACTCATCTACAGGAAACACTTGGACCAAGCCAAACTCAGATTCACGGACTATCCAGAGCAACCCACATTAGACCCTACCTTTTTTGACCCCCCCAACACACACACACCAGTGGCAACCGACCCAGCGGTTGACCATGAAGCAGAACCCATCACCCACAGCAGCCCAGCAGGACTCACCACACCAGGCAGCCCAGGAAGGCCAGCTGCACAGCAGCCCAGCGAGGGCCCAACAAACAAATCACCAAAACCAGTATTTGCACCAAGACGATCAACCAGGGAAAGAAAGGCCCCAGATCGACTCACTTTGTAAATAGTTACACCATTGACTCTGGGGGGGGGGGGTGTTGTTATATATGTAAACCTGTAAATACCATGTTTAACCACCTGAGAGCTCATCCCCTGGAGTCCCAAAGGATCCCACAATCCCTTGGGAGCACCTGTACTTAAGGAGGCCTCACAGGCTGGAGAGGCACTCTGGAGATCTGCAATAAAAGACTACGGTCATACTTTACTTTGAGCTCACAGCATCTGGTCAGGCTCTTTATTCATACACTACACCTTTGTTTTCCGAAAACAATGAAATGAGTGGCTTGTGATCTGTTTCCAGTTCAAACCGAAGACCAAACAGGTACTGATGCATCTTTTTAACCCGATACACACAGGCTAATGCTTCTTTTTCTACCATCTGTCGGCTCGTTCTGCCTTTGACAAACTTTTAGAAGTATACGCAACAGGTTGTAGTTTACCCGACTCGGTAGCTTGTTGGAGCACGCAATCAACTCCATATGACTAAGCCTCACAGCCAATACTTGACGCTTACACGGATCATAATGTACCAGCAGCTTGTTGAACAAAGCAGATTAGTAGCTTTCTCAAAAGCTCTGTCTTGAGACGCACCCCAAACCCAGTTGTCGCCTTTTCTTAGCAGCATGTGCAGTGGCTCTAATAAAGTGCTCAATCTAGGTAGGAAATGATTGAAGTAGTTGAGTAGACCAAGGAATGAATGCAGCTCCGTCACACTCTGAGGCTTGGGTGCATTTTTGATGGCCTTGGTTTTCGAGTCCGTAGGCCTGATGCCGTCAGCAGCAGTTTTCCTCCCCAGTAATTCGACTTACGGCGCTATGAAGATGCACTTCAAACATTTCAGTCTGAGTCCCATTTTGTCCAGATAATGTAAAACCTCTTCCAGGTTGTTCAGATATTCGGCGCTGTCACGACCTGTGACCAGGATGTCATCTTGGAACATGACGCTTGTAGGGACGGACTGCAGTAGACTCTCCATGTTCCTCTGAAATATGGCTGCAGCCGAGCGAATTCCGAAAGAATACCTGTTGTAGGTAAACAGTCCTTTATGAGTGTTGATGCACTTAAGTTTCTTCGACGTCTCGACCAGCTCCTGTGTGATGTAGGCTGACATAAGATCCAGTTTAGTGAACGACTTCCCCCGTCTAGTGTTGTAAACAGATCATCAGTCTTCGGTAACGGGTATTGATCCTGTTTCGAAACTCGGTTGATCGTAACCTTGTAGTCTCCACAAATCCTGACAGTCCCATCACTCTTCAATACAGGAACAATGGGACTGGCCCATTCGTTAAATTTGACCGGTGATATGACCCCTTCACGCTGGAGTCTGTCCAGTTCGATTTCGACCTTCTCCCTCATCATGTACGGAACCGCCCGAGCTTTATGATGGACGGGTCTTGCACCCGAGTCTAAGTGGATCTGTACCTTGGCTCCTGTGAATTTGCCGATGCCTGGTTCAACCAGGGAGGGGAATTTGTTCAGCACTTGAGCTCATGGAGTATCATCCTCCGATGACAATGCTTGATATCGTTCCAATTCCATTTGATTTTTTCTAGCCAATTCCTGCTGAACAGCATTGGACTATTGCCTGGAACAATCCATAACAATAAATCATGAACCGCACCATCATACGACACCTTGACCCTGCCCTGCCAATCACCGTTATGAGTTCTTTAGAGTACATATGCAACTTGGCATTGACTGGACTCAGCTTAGGCCTCACAGCCTTAGTATCCCACAGCTTGTCGAATGTTCTCTGGCTCCATATTGATTGACTCTTACCCGTGTCCAATTCCATCGGTACCGGCACACGGTTAAGTTTCACATTAATCATTATCAGTTGGCTCTTTGTTCGGAGCAAATACAGTCCATACACTTCCTCCTCTGGTATCTCAGATTGCATATCCGGATCCGCGCTATACTGGTCATCATCCTCCATGTGGTGTGTCGCAGCACGCTTGCTCAGTTGCGGACACATGCGCTGGAGATGCTCCGTCTCAAACGGCCTTTACAAATGTACTGTTTAAACCAACACTGATGAGGCCGCTGATTGCCCTCACAATGCCAACAGGGTGAAATCGGATTCATTTCCGTTGGCGGACTTTGAGCAGCCACAGGTTTCGCATACGCAGTCGAGTCGGACATGCCATATGCAGCTCTGCCAAACAACGATGCAATCTTGTTTACAGTACTTGTCGAGTTACAATTTTCCAATTGTGGTGTATGTAGCACACAAATCACTGACTCCACACGGTCTGGTGTAAGTCTAACTGTTGTGACCTTTGTCCTTTATTGTTCAGCTCCAGGGTGCCTCCCCGGTGTAGTGGTCAGCCTTTTATAGTCCTTATTACAGGTACTACCAGGGTTTCCCACCGCAGCGCCCTCTGTGGTGTGGCATAGTACTTACATTACATTTAAGGTACTGGGACGATACACACATCATTACATAACATCACCTTCCCCCCCCCCCCCACCTGGACGCAGGACAACGATACACACATCATTACATAACATCACACTTGTCCAACGGAAGGCAGGTGGGCATAGACAGTGAATTAGTATGGTACATATTATCTGGTACATTAACTGGTTATTGACTGGTAGCGGATCCTTGATTTCCTTGTTAGCCGTTATCATTAATTGTACTTCATCCATTATTTTACACAAATACACTGGCCATTCAGCATAAAAAAGTAATTCTTATTATAAACTCACTATCTCACATTCACATTGCTCATTTTAGACTCGCTCTGCCAAACAGAAGTCTTTTGTGGGGACCACCTCTTTGTAAGGCCCTTTTAAGACTCCCGGGTGCATTTCCTTTTTAAGGCGCCATCTTTGATGCAGGAGGATTCCACGAGACTTCTCCTTGGGCGCCGCCATCTTTGATGCTCTGCAGCTCCGACACGATGCCACCGCCATCTTCTTCTCCGCCGCTCCGGATGCCCTCCGCCGTCGCAGCCTCTGCTCCCCTCCGCTGCCACCTGACTTATCGCCTCTCCTGCGGCCGTCGTGGCCTCTCCAGCGGCCGCACTTGCCGTGTCCCCCGCGGCCTCCGTAGCGGCCTCCCCTGCGGCTGCCGCCGCCCGACACTACCAGCTCCTCTGCGGGGCCCGCCCAACGGCCTCTTCCTCTGTGGGGCCCTTCCGAACCGCCAGCCCCTGGATCCCTCAGCACCCCGCCCACAGCGCCCCGCCGGCTCAACCCCCACCCCCCCCTTAGGCCCCTCTGTGCAGGGCTGCTTGCCTGTGGGGGCTGGGGCTGCAGGGCCTCTGTGTGAGATCCGGGCCTGGGACTTGCCTGTGGGGGGATTGAGGTTGCAGCTCCAGCTCAGTCGGCGCTGCTCTCTGGGGACCCGGGGCACGGCAGCACCCCGGGGAGCAGCAGCCTGTGGTGTGATGAAGTCTTCCCAGCTCCCACGGACCGTCCCCATCCAACTCCAGCCGAGGAGTGTCGGCCCATCGCCTGCAACGACCCACAAAGGTAAAGCGTGCGTCTCGTCCCCGTGAGATACCTGCACCATCGCTCTGTAAGAACAGGTATCAGTTCCCTGGTGTAGGTACGCAGCTTCACCGTGACCGGGACCAGCTTGGGTCGTGCAGCTGGGTTAATCCACAGTTTATCAAAAGTTCTCCGACTCATCGACGACGGACCCGAGCCCGTGTCCACTTCCATACTCACAGGGACTCCGTTGATTTTTACTTCACTTATCACTGGGGGCGAATCGTCGGTGCACGTATACAGTCCAAGCACCTCATCTTCTTCTACCAGCTCCTCAATGAACAGTGGATCATCCCCCATCTCCTCAGCCACATGGGAGTCCGATTTCTTTTACACATACGCTGAAGGTGGCCTTTAACGTGGCAGGTATTGCACGTGTACTCCGCAAACCTGCACCGGTGAGCCCCATGGCTTCCTCCACAGCGCCAGCATGGTGCTGCTTGATTGGCCCCCCTCGGCGGACTCTGAGCTCCAGGATCCCGAGGTCCGTGCTCTCTGCCCCGGGCAGAGCCACGTTCTGTAGTTTTGTCCATGGTGGGCGCTATCCTGTGGACAGTGCCTGCCTGGTTCGAGACTGTGTGGATTATTTGCTTGGTGCTGCAAGTCGAGGTCATATGTGCCCGGCTGATGGCGATGGCCTTTGTCAGAGTGACTGTGGGCTCCGTGGCCAGCAGCTTATGAAGGAGGCTCTCATGGCCAATCCCCATAACGAAAACGTCCCGCAAAGCCTCGTCAAGGTGTGCCCCAAAATCACACGGCGCCGCGAGTCTCCTGAGGTCCGCAGCATATCTGGTGACATCCTGGCCCTCAGGTCTGCAGTGATGGTAAAATTTGTATCTGGCCGTGAGGATGCTCTCCTTTGGTTTCAACTGGTCACGAATGAGTTCAGTCAGCTCCTCGTATGACTTGTCCCTGGCGCTCCCAGGTGCCAGCAAATCCCTGACAAGACAGTAAACCTCATCTCCACAACTGGAGAGCAATATCGCCTTACGCTTCTCTCTCATTGCGTATGTGTCCTCCGTCAGATCATTTGCTGTGAAATAGTACTCGAGCCTTTCCGTAAAGGCCTCCCAATCATTGCCCACGGTAAAATCCTTTAGCGAGCCCAGAGTAGCCATGGTTGCGTGGAGTTCGTCCGCTTCCTCGTTGCCAATGTGGTGTATGTAGCATATAAATCACTGATTCCACACGGTCTGGTGTAAGTCTAACTGCTGTGACCTTCGTCCTTTATTGTTCAGCTCCAGAGTGCCTCCCAGGTGTGGTGGTCACCCTTATATAGTCCTTGTTACAGGCACTACCAGGGTTTCCCACTGCAGCGCCATCTGTGGTGTGGCATAGTACTTACATTACATTTAAGGTACTGGGACGATACACACATCATTACAAAACACCAATGATATCTGCTTTAAGTGTTTATCCATCATCATGTATGCCTGGGCAATCGTGATGGCCTTGCTCAAGTCCAGCATTTCCTCCGCCAGTAGCTTACGCAGGATCACCTCGTGGTTGATGTCGATTACAGCATGTCTCCCAACGCGTTTTCGAACTTACACAGTCCTGCTAGACATCTTAGGTCGGTAACGATTTCCGACACACTCAGAATGAACGTGCTTGTAGAATCGATATCGTGAGATGATGATGCCTTCTTCTGGTTTGAGATGATCATGTACCAGTGCACACAATTCCTCATAGTCCTTGTCCATTGGACTTGCAGGCGAGAGAAGATTCTTTATGAGTCCATAGATTTTCGGACCGCAAACGTGAGGAAGACCGCCCTGGCCTAACTGCGCCAGTGGGTTTCTCCATTTGTTGGCCATGAAGTACTGGTCCAGGTAAGCTACAAAATCTGTCCAGTCCTCTCCCTCCACGAATCTCTCCAGAATTCCAATTGTGCTCATTTTTGCATGTGAAGGTTCTTAAGTTACCTCGTCGCCAAATGTTATGTATGTAATAACTCGATAGACTCAATACTGTAAACTAACACAGGTACAAACCTGGCTCTGCTTTATTAGGGCCCAAAGTGATCACATTACATGATGGCTTGCCTTTTATACCTGGGCTGCACACATGTGCGTATAGGCCAATGACCTCTGACAGTCACGCCATCTGGTGGCTAGTAACCCCAAGCATACATACATGACAGTAAGCTTCCTGGATGTCCAGCATTCAAATCAATTTATATGATTATCATGTACCATCGGAATATTCATGGGGAAATTTTGCTTCTTGTATGTGTTTGTCATAGCACGTGGCAGAAAGAACAGTACATGGATACAGTCAATCACATCTTGTAACTAGAGAAAGCTCCAGTAAAAACTTCCTTTGCTTTTCCACCTGCTGTTGCTGGGCAGGATACAGCAGAAACTGATTGCTGTCGGTGTTTACTTGTGAAAAAAATAGCATCTGGCACATTCCTGATGCCGCTTTGGACTACAAAATTGACTCAGGCTAGAGATATCCCCTGGCAGCAAATGAAAATACTCCATAGTGTCAAAATTCAATCATGTTATAACTTTAATCAATAGTTGACATGGAGGTCCTGTTCTAAGATATGTTAATGATAGCTTTGCAACTTAGCACAACTCTTATCGGGCACTACATTTTATCATCATAGGCGGTCCCTCGAATGAGGATGACTTGCTTCCAGGAGAGTTCATAGATGTTTCAATGAAGGACCCAATGTTCCAGTCCTGAACTCCAGTTGAGGGGGTGGAAGAAGCCTGTGCGTGAAATTTTTTTTAACGTGCGGTGACCATTGTAGATCAGCCACCACACGGGCTTGACAGAGCTAGGTCTTGGTCCAGTGGCAAGGATTGAACCAGGACGACTGGAGATCTGCTCTGGTGTACGGACCTAGTGCGCACACATATCGCAGTGTGGGCAGGTCCGTGCTGCTCCTGGGCCCTCGGCTCTTCTGGGCCCTGCCACAATGTTCCAAGGCCCGGCGAGCCAGCTCTATTTACAGCCCCGACCTGCAGTGGTGTTCTCACACAAGTCGGGGCGGCCTACGACATTTATGAGAATGCCAGATAACTGACCCCAGAACAGTAAATTCTGTGGCTGCCATATGGGTGCATTTTGTGTACCTTCATTGAATGGCTTCTGTACTTCAAGGCTGTCGACTTCTCTTATTTATGCATTTCATTGACGTTAGTGCTGGCTGCTCCCAACATGCTAATGTGGTCAAGCAAAATTCACTGTGATGGAAACTGTACTTCTGCCAAGCCCTCCATATCAATTCTACCAACAAGCAACATGACCCGAACTCTTAGGTAGAAACAAATACAAATATACATCATCCCATAACTGATATTTTGCAAGCAGTTAAGAAGTAGTAAGGGAATTGTGCTGAATAAGATGTTACTTTCACAATTGCAGAAAAGAACTTTAGCAACCTTAATGCATCGATTAACTTTATTGACAACCAAATCCTGGCAATACAGAGGAAATCGTACAAGTGTTTTGGCCCTATCACTGATCTGTGCTCATGTCTAATGCATCGACAGAGTCCTACAAAATTACCCTTCCACACCAGTAATATTGAAATAATTTGTTTCATAGCCATAGTGACGAGAGTAATTTTTGCACTGAACTGTTTGATCAGTTAGGTATGATTCATGCAGGATAACAATTTCATGTGTACAAATAAAACTTAGACAAATCTAAAATAAGAAGAGAATTCATTAATATATAACAGAACAAAGAAGCTAAACCAGTCTGAGCCCTCCAAGGTGGATAAGCTTGCAGAAGCCTTAATACAGAATAAAATTATACTCATTTAGACAGACACATGTAAATTAAAGACAGTCAGCACAGATGTGTAAAAGGCAAGAATTTAGCAGAGCCTAGAGAAACAGGGATTCTTTTCACTCGAACAAAGAAAGCTAAGAAAACATTTGCTAAAGATGTTTACAATTATGGAGGGTTTAATAGGGTAAATAAGGAAAAACTATTCCTATTAGTCAGTGAGTCAGTTATTAGAGGGGATAAGCTTAAGATCATCACCAATAGAATCATAGAATAGTACAGCACAGAAGGGGACCATTTGGCACAGTGCGTCTGGGCTGGCTCTTTCTAAGAGCAATCTAGTTAGTCCCACTCACCCGCCCTTTCCCCGTATCCCTGAAATTTTTTCTCCTTCAAGTATTAATCCAATTCTCTTTTGAAGCTACTATTGAATCTGTATCCACCACTCTATCAGACAGTACATTCCAAATCCTAACCATATGTTGCAGCAAAACGTTTTCCTCATGTTGCTTCTGATTCTTTTAACAATTACCTTAAATCTGTGCCCTCTCGTTATTGACCCTTCAGCCATTGGAAACAGTTCCACTTTATTTATTCTGTCTAAATCCTTCATGATTTTAAACACCTCTATCAAATCTCCTCTTAGCCTTCCTTGCTCTAATGAGAACAATCCCAGTTTCTCCAATCTATCCAGGTAACTGTAATCCCTTATTACTGGAAACATTATGTACCCTCTCCAAAGCCTTCAATTCATTCCTATAGTGTGGTGCCAGAATTGGACACCATACACCAAGCTGGGGCCAAACTACTGTTTTTTATAGGTTTGGCATAACTTCCTGGCTTTGTACTGTATATACTAGAATTTCGACGACTTTGCGACTGGGTTTTTGCCGCGATTTGACCCTCGGCGGCGAAAATCCGACCGGTGGGATCTTCAGGGCACCTTTTTGCGGCAGCGCTTCCACGTACCGCCGGGGAGAGGAGCGCTGATGTGCAACATCGCAAATTGCGATTGCAATCGGATTTTTGGCTGTCTTGGGAACATCGACAAGATAAAACCTGATAGGAATAGTGATGGAAGCAGATTGCAGAAGGGAAGTGGAGAAATACTTGAAAAATAAGAAAAAAAGGGTTCGGGGGAAAAGCAGGGGATTGGGATGAAATAAATAGCTATTTCAGAGAACTGGAACAGATGTAATCAGCCAAATGGCCTCTTTCTGTGATGTGACATTCTATAAATCTTACAATTTGACCAATTGTCGTTGAATGTGACCATTGAAATTACACAACAAGATATGAGGAGAAGCTCATAGAGCATTGTATGATTCTCAGTGTCCCAGTGTCTCACTGTCCCAGTGTCCCTCTGTCCTTATAAAAATACATAGTAAAAGAGTTCCTGCAAGAAAATCTTTGCCAACTGATTGATGGCAGTCTATGAATTCTAATAATGTAAAAAGAGTAGAATGGTTATATCTAAAACCAAACTACCCAGCATTTAATAATTTATTACAGTTCAGCTATAGAGATTTTAATTTTAATCTATTTACCTGGTTGCAGTGAAATTGATCGCTAATTATTGACCTTTGATATAAAGTCACATTTGATTAGTGAGGGAATGATTGAACATTTCTAATTTTACTATACCTGACATTAGTGATAGGTTTATAATATGATTAAAAGTTGGACTAATCAAATCTAAGACTAGAAGCAGGAACATCCTTCACGAAGGCACTTGACCTTTTTAATTCACAGGACCATGGGCTAGATTTTACATGTTTTTTGCATGTGTAACGCCCATTTAACGTCCATTTTACTGCTGAAATGACGTATATTGCCCAGATATTGCCCATTTAGCCACAAAATGTAAACTGATGCCCATTTTTCGGACACTTATCGCCGAGCATTACTTTCCCCATGTGCATAACGCAGGGTAAAAATAATGCTGCCCGCTCACCTTTTTGGGACAGAATCATCAGAATGGGCGAAACCAACGCCCATAATATCGTCCAGCGTTACTTTCCGCACGTAATTAACATCGAGATTCAATAATACCGACTGCCCACTTTTTTTGTTGTAAAGATTACATTTGTCGAAACTAACGCCCAGGAAATCGCCCAGCGTCACTTTCACCACCTCGCACACATCTCGCCCACAATGTCGCTCGTCCAAAATACTGCTCAGAAAAAGTGGAACTGTTCTGAACGAATCACAGCGGTGTGGGTGTCATTTTTAAAATCGCAGGTCGCTTCATTCAAAAGGCTGCTTCAACTTCGGGGAAGTTTGGATTGACTCTGGAGTTCTTCTCAGGTGAAGTGACCATCCCAACAGACATATTTTCAGACTCTGGACTATTGGGGATTTACTGTAGGCGTATTTTCGTGAGGAAATTTTGCTTCTGATCAATCGCTATTATACTTTCATGGCAATGGGGCCAGCCATTTCTCAGCCTGCATCGATTAATACACAGATGCTGCAGAGTGCAGATGGTTCAATGTCTGATACACATCATTATGTGCCCAATTTAAGACGTGCCAGAATGAGGAGGAGGGCCAGACCATACACACCCCACACTTACAGGGAAAAGAGGTCTTAGCTCGACGTGTCCGACCACACCAGCCTTCGGAGACTGCGCTTCCACAAGGTGGTGATCAATGAAATATGTGAGCTCATCAGGCCACATATGCAGCCTGCCATCAGGACATCAGTGTCGGTCGAGGTCAAGGTCACCATGGCACTGTCTTGCTACGCGTCCGGTTCCTTTCGGGCCTCCGCGGTCGAGATTTCTCCTCTGTCTCACCCTGCCACCCATCGCTGCATTAGACAGGTCATGGGGGCCCTGTACGCACGAAGGATGGACTTTATCAGCTTCCCCATGACCATGAAGGCTCAGACTGACAGGGCTGGAGCATTACACCGCATTGCTTAGTTCCCCAGGGTGCAGGGAGTAAATCACATCGCCACGCGGGCACCTTCTCAGGACCCAGAGCTTTTTCGTAACAGAAAAGGATTTCACTCCCTGAAGGTCCAACTAGTTGTTGACCACAACCAGATCATAATGGCAGTGAATGCCAAATGTCCAGGCAGCTTCTATGTGGCTCACATCCTGCATGAGAGTGCTGTCTCTGACATGTTTAAGAGTCAGCCACAAGGACAATGTTGGATGCTTGGTGACAACCGATATGGCCTAGCCACCTGGCTGATGACTCCCCCCCCCGGCCCGCGTGACAGCCACACCGAGGCTGAGAAGCGATACAACCAGAGCCACAGAGACACATACTATGTGGTCCAGAAAACAATAACTGTGCTTAAGCAGTGCTTCAGATGCCTGGGAGGGGAACTCCAATACAGCCCTGTGCAAGTAGCTAAATTCGTGGTCGTGTGTTCCATGCTGCACAACCTGGTTATCAGAAGGGGCCAAGAATTGCCAGAAGGGACTGATTGTCCACCTCAGGAGAGAGCGGGACGAGGGGTTGGACACTGATCTAGTACCAGACACTCAGGCTGGCTCTGCAACCATGCCCACGGCCCCCTCCAGACCGCAGGAAAGGGCCCGTGGTGGTTACATAGCTGCAAGACTCTTACGTCAGGAGCTGATACCTCAACGATTTGCCTGAAAGAACATTGCTGTGAGTGACAACGCTGAAACACTGCTATGTGTGTGCAGCTCAGACATCAATGGTGCCCATCAGCTTGGTGCCAGTTAAAGTTTACGTTGATTGAAGTTAAGTTTTATTTAACCCTTTCATGTTAAGGAATCACCAGTGTGTAATGGTCCAGCTATCTTAGACAATGCGCAACAAGGTTATGTTGAATTAAAAAAATTATAGCAACATTGGTCTGAAATCATGAGTATCATGGCCAAAAACACCCCACCCCCGCCCATGCCCCACTTTTTCGACCATTGACATCAATCAAAGAGTCAACATATCCAGCAACACAGAATACAAATGCAAAGCAGGAGGGTGGTCCCCTCCCCCCATACATTACATCAAATTGCATTACCCAGATGCAGATATAACACAGCCATCACCTGTGGACATGCACCTCACTTACCTTCCCCCTTCCCATTCTTCTCCCCACCTCTGCCCTTCCCCTCCTCGCTCCACGCCGCCTGGCCGAAGAGCTCTTCAGGCGGTGCCTCATTGGGGGGATGAAGGCAGAGGCGGTGGTTGGATGGGTACAGGGGGTGCCGAGGGGCAACATTCTCTGATGCAGAAGCGGGATCTTGGTCCTGCCTCTCAGCAGTCATGCAGAATGTAGGGGTGGAGTGCTGCGCTCCGGGACCACTGGGAGACCTGTGCCGGCAGTGTTCCTGGCTATCGCCTCCAGGGCCTCCGCTATCCACGGAAGGTACTCAGTCATGGTGGCCAGCTGTCGGGATATGCCCCCCCAATGCTTCAAGGATTGGTCACCAATGTCTACAGTCCTTCTGGACAACTGTACAATCTCTCCGCTGTCATGTCGCGCTCGTGGAACAGATCTGCCACATCCACGAGGCCTCCTGGGGTCGGCACCGCCCTAGGGACAAATGGGGTGCCCTATGGGGAGGTGCTTGGGGCTGGTACCTCCAGAGTGGAGGCGGGAATGACCGGAGGACCACGAGATGGCCTTGGGTTGGAATGGCTTCTGAAGCATGGCGATGCAGGTTCCTCGAAGTCCGCGTTCTCATCCGTAGAGGACAGACCCAGCGGATTGACAGGCAAGAATCGGAGCTCCTCAGCACCAGATGTAGGATCGTCCGACGAGTTTGACCCCACGCCCCCACCTTCTGGCCTCTGTCGTCTTGCTCGGCCTGCGCTGCGGGCTGAGCTGCAAAACACAAATGAGGTTATTAGAGGAGAAGTGGGTGCTAGGGTGACAAGGTGAGTCCAGCGCTACACACAGCATATACACGACAAAAGCATCACAGCTCTCAAAATCATCACAGACATCACATTTCATAACCATCAACACATTCTGCATTGCAATGATTTTAATTAGACCAGCATTATTTATAGGACAATTTCATAAATCATCTATCATATATGATTGTTCGGATATGAGTGGATGTGGCATCTATTGACTTTACATCTCGCAAAGCTGTAAACTTTACTCACGTCGCATCACTTCAGGGTCTGCAGATGCTTGCGTGACCATCCGGGGGTGCTTCCCCATGAGTGTGAGCACCCGCTCCTCCATCTCAGTGATGTCCTGATGACTGGTGGCCTCCCACCCGTTCGCCTCTGCACGGACCTCATCATCAATAGCTTCTTCTGTAAAAGATGACAGGATGACATGGCATGAGATTATTGCGTGATATCATTGCTAGGTACTGTCACAGAGACTGATACAGCACATAACCCACAGATGTAATCATGATTATTAATATGCATGTTAACTGGGTTTTACCTGCCACCAGGGGGCGCGACTGTCGGAGTCCTCATGGTCACTGGCAGACACGTGCAAGCCGTGTATATAATGTTGGCAGCCATGTTGAATCCTCACTTTGAGAATAAATAAACTGGAGTAAGGTCATGCCTGAACTACCTCACCGTACTTAGCCTCGTGGAGTTATTTGATACTTAACAATTGGCGACGAGTTAAAAATATTAATTTTCACACAACCATGTCTGTTGGAATTTTTAAGAGATTCGTGGAAGGGGAAGACTGAAGGATTTCACTGATCGCCTCGAACAGTCCTTTGTAGCCAATGGATTGGAAGGAACCGATAGCGCAATTAAGCGCAGGGCGGTTCTCCTCACCGTTTGTGGGTCAAAAATTTACCAAGAATCTACTCTCACTGACTCAACCAACAGGTAAGACTTACGATGAATTGTGTACGCTGGTTCGGAACCACTTTAAACCGAAGGAAAGCATCATCATGACGTGGTATCGTTTTTATACGCACAATCGCTCCGAGGGCCACGACGTGGCGGAATTTGTTGCCAACCTGAGACATCTTGCTGGGCCATGCAACTTCGGTGCTGCATTGGAGGAACTGCTGCAGGACTTTTTCATGCTTGACATTGAGCACAAGGTCATCCTTCGAAAGCTGCTGGCTGCTGAATCTCTAGACCTGAGCAGGGCCATCACGATCGCCCAGGCATGCATGTCTACGGACGAAAACTCAAAACAGATATCTTCCCAGCATCAAAACTCACTGGCAAGTACTATGCATAAAATAACATCGTCGGCAGGCAGAGCTGTACATGACAGGGCCTACTCGTCCGTGTTTGTACGACCTGTAACTGCTCAAAGTCTGCCATCGGGGGTGAATCAAATCTCGCCTTGTTGGCGTTGCGGGGGCTATCATCGGGCCCAACAATGCCGATTCAAGCAATATGTGTGCGAAGGCTGTGCAACAATGGGGCACCTTCAGCAAATGTGTCCGCAACCGAGCAAGCGTGCTGTGACACACCACGTGGCTGAGGATGATCGATCCAGCGTGGATCAAGTGGCACAGGCAACTCAACCCGAGGTACAGGACAAAGAAGTGTATGGGGCACATTCTTTTACCAAAAGTCCTCCGATAATACTGGAACTTAAATTAAATGAGGTTCCAGTATCCATGGAATTGGACACGGGTGTGAGTCAGTCAATAATGAGCCAGAGGGCTTTCAAAAAGTTGTGGGACACTAATGCAAAAAGACCCAAACTGAGCCCAATCAATGCGAAGCTGCATACCTACACCAAAGAGCTCATACCAGTCATTAGCAGCATGGTAGTAAAGTTATCCTATGATGGAGCAGTGCATGATTTATCATTGTGGATCGTTCCAGGCAATGGCCCAACGCTGTTCGGCAGGAGTTGCCTTGAGAAAATTAAGTGGAACTGGAATGATATTAAAGCCTTATCATCAGTGGATGACATAGAAACATAGAAAATAGGTGCAGGAGTAGGCCATTCGGCCCTTCGAGCCTGCACCACCATTCAATAAGATCATGGCTGATCATTCCCTCAGTACCCCTTTCCTGCTTTCTCTCCGTACCCCTTGATCCCCTTAGCCATAAGGGCCATATTTAACTCCCTCTTGAATATATCCAATGAACTAGCATCAACAAATCTCTGCGGCAGGGAATTCCATAGGTTAACAACTCTCTGAGTGAAGAAGTTTCTCCTCATCTCAGTCCTAAATGGCCTATCCCTTATCCTAAGACTATGTCCCCTGGTTCTGGACTTTCCCAACATCGGGAACATTCTTCCCGCATCTAACCTGTCCAGTCCCGTCAGAATCTTATACGTTTCTATGAGATCCCCTCTCATCCTTCTAAAGTCCAGTGAATAAAGGCCCAGTTGATCCAGTCTCTCCTCATATGACAGTCCAGCCATCCCTGGAATCAGTCTGGTGAATCTTCGCTGCACTCCCTCAATAGCAAGAATGTTCTTCCTCAGATTAGGAGACCAAAACTGAACACAATATTCCAGGTGAGGACTCACTAAGGCCATGTATAACTGCAGTAAGACCTCCCTGTTCCTATACTCAAATCCCCTAGCTATGAAGGGCAACATATCATTTGCCTTCTTTACCGCCTGCTGTACCTGCATGCCCACTTTCAGTGACTGATGAACCATGACACTCAGGTCTCGTTGCACCTCCCCTTTTTCTAATCTGCCACCATTCAGATAATATTCTGCCTTCGTGTTTTTGACACTTTGTGTGCTCAAGTGCTAAGCAAGTTTCTCCCGTTCGAACCAGGCATCGGCAACTTCACGGGAGCCAAGGTACAGATCCACCTAGGCCCATTTGCAAAACCCATCCATCACAAGGCTTGGGCGGTTCCGTACATGAAGAGGGAGAAGGTCGAGATCGAACTGGACAGACTTCAATGGGAAGCAATCATATCACCAGTCGAGTTCAACGAATGGGCCAGTCCAATTGTCCCGGTGTTGAAAAGTGATGGCACAGTCAGGATCTGCGGCGACTACAAGGTAATGATCAACTGAGTCTCGATACAGGATCAGTACCTGTTACCCAAGGCTGACGACCTGTTTGCAACACTAGCGGGGGGGGAAAGTCGTTCACCAAATTGGACCTGACCTCCGTTTACATGACACAGGAGCTGGTCGAATCGTCGAAAAAACTGACGTCCATCAATACGCACAAAGGACTGTTTATATACCACAGATGCCCTTTTGGAATTCGCTCGGCGGCGGCCATATTTCAGAGAAACATGGAGAGTTTGCTGAAGTCCGTCCCGAGAACCGTCGTGTTCCAAGATGACATCCTGATCACCGGTCGCGACGCCACCGAACACCTGCACAACCTGGAAGAGGTTCTATGTTGTCTGGACAGAGTGGGACTCAGGCTAAAATGCCCCAAGTGCGTTTTCATGGCACCAGAAGTCGAATTCCTGGGGAGAAAGATTGCAGCAGACGGCATCAGGCCTACGGACTCGAAGACAGAGGCCATCAAGAATGCACCCGGACCCCAGAGTGTGATGGAGCTGTGTTTGTTTCTGGGTCTTCTCAACTATTTCAGTAACTTTCGACCTAGTTTGAGCACTCTGCTAGAGCCCTTGCACATGTTGCTGAGAAAGGGTAACGACTGGGTTTGGAGCAAATCTCAAGACAGAGCCTTTGAAAAGGCCAGGAACCTGCTATGTTCCAATAAATTATTGGTACACTATGACCCATGAAAGCGGTTAGTGCTGGCCTGCGACGCCTCATCATATGGGGTTAGTTGTGTGCTCCAGCAAGCCAATGTATCAGGCAAATTCCAACCAGTTGCATAGTAGCATAGAGTGGCATTTGTGAGTTTGGTAAGTGGGTGAGTTTTAAGGGTTATTCTCTTTAAACCATTTGGAGGCTGGAGTAAATTGTTAGTGGCAATTGCCAGTAGCTTCTAAGTAAGTAGCAGTTTAATTTAAAGGGGAAAAGTTAAATAGTTGGGAATCTTTCAGATTTAGGCAGAGAAAAACAAGGTAACTCTCCAGTAGGAGGCAATTAGCAGCTAGTTAAAACCAGTTCTGTAAACGACTGACCAGTAGTGAGTCATCTGACCTAGATACAGTTTAAAAAGAGGCAGCTCGTGCAGAGCATGGAGTGCAGCAGCATAGAGTGGCATTCGTGAGTTTGGTAAGTGGGTGAGTTTTAAGGGTAAGTAGGAGTGGCAGGTGCTGTTTTGTCTTGTTTTTCCTATCAGTGCTGACACTAGAGCAGCTGATAAGGAGTGCGAGAGTAGGAGACGGAGGCCCAGAGACCAGCCCAACCAGCTGCAGACAAAGATAGAGGGGTGCGAAATCGAGAGGTGACGTCACAGCCAAGCTGGTAAGTGGTTGGCTGTTCGACTGGTAAGTACAACTCTCTTTTCGACTGACTTTTAGATTGGTTTAATTGGCAGCGAACTACTAAGTAGCTGTTTGGTGTTTAAGTAAATTTTAGTAAGTAAATTAATTTAAGGGTTAAGTCATGGCAGGAGAGCTTGGACCCGTGTTATGCTTCTCCTGTGCTATGTGGGAAGTCAGGGATGCTTCCAGTGTCCCTGACTACTATGTGTGCAGGAAGTGTGTCCAGCTGCAGCCCCTGACAGACAGCATAATGGCACTGGAGCTGCGGATGGACTCACTCTGGATCACGCACGATGCTGAGAATGTTGTGGATAGCACATTTAGTGAGCTGGTCACACTGCAGGTAAGGATTAGGGCAGATAGTGAATGGGTGACCAAGAGACAAGGCAAGAGCAGGAAGGTAGTACAGGAGTCCCCTGCGGTCATCTCCCTCCAAAACAGATATACCATTTTGGATACTGTTGGTGGAAATGACATACCAGGGGAAGGCACCAGCAGCCAGGTTCATGGCACCATGGGTGGCTCTACTGTACAGAACGGCGGGAAAAAGAGTAGGAGAGCTATAGTGATAGAGGACTCTATTGTAAGGGGAATAGATAAGAGTTTCTGCGGCCGCAACCGAGACTCCAGGATGGTATGTTGCCTCCCTGGTGCAAGGGTCAAGGATGTCTCGGAGAGGCTGCAGAGCATTCTGGAGAGGGAGGGTGAACAGCCAGTTGTCGTGGTACATGTAGGTACCAACGCGATAGGTAAGAAGCGGGAAGAGGTCCTACAAGCTGAATTTAGGGAGCTAGGAGTTAAATTAAAAGTTAGGCCCTCAAAGGTAGTAATCTCTGGATTGCTACCAGTGCCATGTGCTAATCAGAGTAGAGGGAGTAGGATAGTTAGAATAAATACATGGCTTGAGCAGTGGTGCAAGAGGGAGGGATTCAAATTCCTGGGACATTGGAACCAGTTCTGGGGAAGTGGGATCTGTACAAAAGGGACGGTTTGCATTTGGGCAGGACTGGAACTGATGTCCTAGGGATAACATTTGCTAATGCAGTTCGTGAATGTTTAAACTAATATGGCAGGGGGATGGGAACCTATGCAGCGAGACAGGGCGAAGGAATATGGAGTCAGAAACAGATGGTAGAAAGAAAAAAAGCAATAGTGGAAGGCCGAGTAAACAAAGGCGAGAAACAAAAAGGGCCACCCTACATCATAATTCTAAAAGAACAAAGGGTGTTAAAAAAACAAGCCTGAAGGCTTTGTGTCTTAATGCAAGGAGTATCCGTAATAAGGTGGATGAATTAACTGTGCAAATAGATGTTAACAGATATGATGTGATTGGGATTACAGAGATGTGGCTCCAGGATGATCAGGGCTGGGAACTCAACATCCAAGGGTATTCAACATTCAGGAAGGATAGAATAAAAGGAAAAGGAGGTGGGGTAGCATTGCTGGTTAAAGAGGAGATTAATGCAATAGTTAGGAAGGACATTAGCTTAGAAACATAGAAACATAGAAAATAGGTGCAGGAGTAGGCCATTCGGCCCTTCTAGCCTGCACCGCCATTCAATGAGTTCATGGCTGAACATGCAACTTCAGTACCCCATTCCTGCTTTCTCACCATACCCCTTGATCCCCGTAGTAGTAAGGACTTCATTTAACTCCTTTTTGAATATATTTAGTGAATTGGCCTCAACAACTTTCTGTGGTAGAGAATTCCACAGGTTCACCACTCTCTGGGTGAAGATGTTCCTCCTCATCTCGGTCCTAAATGGCTTACCCCTTATCCTTAGACTGTGTCCCCTGATTCTGGACTTCCCCAACATTGGGAACATTCTTACTGCATCTAACCTGTCTAACCCCGTCAGAATTTTAAACGTTTCTATGAGATCCCCTCTCATTCTTCTGAACTCCAGTGAATACAAGCCCAGTTGATCCAGTCTTTCTTGATAGGTCAGTCCGGCCATCCCGGGAATCAGTCTGGTGAACCTTCGCTGCACTCCCTCAATAGCAAGAATGTCCTTCCTCAGGTTAGGAGACCAAAACTGTACACAATACTCCAGACGTGGCCTCACCAAGGCCCTGTACAACTGTAGCAACACCTCCCTGCTCCTGTACTCAAATCCCCTCGCTATGAAGGCCAACATGCCATTTGCTTTCTTAACCGCCTGCTGTACCTGCATGCCAACCTTCAATGACTGATGTACCATGACACCCAGGTCTCTTTGCACCTCCCCTTTTCCTAATCTGTCACCATTCAGATAATAGTCTGTCTCTCTGTTTTTACCACCAAAGTGAATAACCTCACATTTATCCACATTATACTTCATCTGCCATGCATTTGCCCACTCACCTAACCTATCCAAGTCGCTCTGCAGTCTCATAGCATCCTCCTCGCAGCTCACACTGCCACCCAACTTAGTGTCATCCACAAATTTGGAGATACCACATTTAATCCCCTCGTCTAAATCATTAATGTACAGTGTAAACAGCTGGGGCCGCAGCACAGAACCTTGCGGTACCCCACTAGTCACTGCCTGCCATTCTGAAAAGTCCCCATTTACTCCTACTCTTTGCTTCCTGTCTGACAACCAGTTCTCAATCCATGTCAGCACACTACCTCCAATCCCATGTGCTTTAACTTTGCACATTAATCTCTTGTGTGGGACCTTGTCGAAAGCCTTCTGAAAGTCCAAATATACCACATCAACTGGTTCTCCCTTGTCCACTCTACTGGAAACATCCTCAAAAAATTACAGAAGATTTGTCAAGCATGATTTCCCTTTCACAAATCCATGCTGACTTGGACCTATCATATCACCTCTTTCCAAATGCACTGCTATGACATCCTTAATAATTGATTCCATCATTTTACCCACTACCGATATAATTCCCTGTTATCTCTCTCCCTCCTTTTTTAAAAAGTGGGGTTACATTGGCTACCCTCCACTGCATAGGAACTGATCCAGAGTCAATGGAATGTTGGAAAATGACTGTCAATGCATCCACTATTTCCAAGGCCACCTCCTTAAGTACTCTGGGATGCAGTCCATCAGGCCCTGGGGATTTATCGGCCTTCAATCCCATCAATTTCCCCAACACAATTTCCCGACTAATAAGGATTTCCCTCAGTTCCTCCTCCTTACTAGACCCTCCGATCCCTTTTATATCCGGAAGATTGTTTGTGTCCTCCTCAGTGAATACCGAACCAAAGTACTAGTTCAATTGGTCCGCCATTTCTTTGTTGCCCGTTATGACTTCCCCTGATTCTGACTGCAGGGGACATACTTTTGTCTTTATTAACCTTTTTCTCTTTACATATCTATAGAAACTTTTGCAATCCGTCTTAATGTTCCCTGCCCTAATCAAACCATTTGTCCTCCTCTGCTGAGTTCTAAATTTTTACCAGTCCCCGGGTTCGCTGCTATTTCTGGCCAATTTTTATGCCACTTCCTTGGCTTTAATACTATCCCTGACTTCCCTTGATAGCCACGGTTGAGCCACCTTCCCTTTTTTATTTTTACGCAGGAATGTACAATTGTTGTAGTTCATCCATGCGGTCTCTAAATGTCTGCCATTGCCCATCCACAGTCAACCCCTTCAGTATCATTCGCCAATCTATCCTAGCCAATTCATGCCTCATACCTTCAAAGTTACCCTTCTTTAAGTTCTGGACCATGGTCTCTGAATTAACTGTTTCATTCTCCATCCTAATGCAGAATTCCACCATATTATGGTCACTCTTCCCCAAGGGGCCTCGCACAACGAGATTGCTAATTAATCCTCTCTCATTACACAACACCCAGTCTAAGATGGCCTCCCCCCTAGTTGGTTCCTCGACATATTGGTCGAAAAAACCATCCCTTATGCACTCCAGGAAATCGTCCTCCACCGTATTGCTTCCAGTTTGGTTAGCCCAATCAAGTGCATATTAAAGTCACCCATTATAACTGCTGCACCTTTATTGCACGCACCCCTAATTTCATGTTTGATGCCCTCCCCAACATCACTACTACTGTTTGGAGGTCTGTACACAGCTCCCACTAACGTTTTTTGCCCTTTGGTATTCTGCAGCTCTACCCATATAGATTCCACATCATCCAAGCTAATGTCCTACCGAACTATTGCCTTAATTTCCTCCTTAACCAGCAATGCTACCCCACCTCCTTTTCCTTTTATTCTATCTTTCCTGAATGTTGAATACCCCTGGATGTTGAGTTCCAAGCCCTGATCATCCTGGAGCCACGTCTCCGTAATCCCAATCACATCATATTTGTTAACATCTATTTGCACAGTTAATTCATCCACCTTATTGCGGATACTCCTGGCATTAAGACACAAAGCCTTCAGTCTTGTTTTTTTAACACCCTTTGTCCTTTTAGAATTTTGCTGTACAATGGCCCTTTTTGTTCTTTGCCTTGGGTTTCTCTGCCCTCCACTTTTCCTCATCTCCTTTCTGACTTTTGCTTTTGCCTCCTTTTTGTTTCCCTCTGTCTCCCTGCATTGGTTCCCATCCCCCTGCCATATTAGTTTAAATCCTCCGCAACAGCACTAGCAAACACTCCCCCTAGGACATTGGTTCCGGTCCTGCCCAGGTGCAGACCGTCCGGTTTGTACTGGTCCCACCTCCCCCAGAACCAGTTCCAATGCCCCAGGAATTTGAATCCCTCCCTGCTGCACCACTGCTCAAGCCACGTATTCATCTGCGCTATCCTGCGATTCCTACTCTGACTATCACGTGGCACTGGTAGCAATCCCGAGATTACTACTTTTGAGGTCCTACTTTTTAATTTAGCTCCTAGCTCCTTAAATTCGTTTTGTAGGACCTCATCCCTTTTTTTTACCTATGTCGTTGGTACCAATGTACACCACGACAACTGGCTGATCTCCCTCCCTTTTTAGAATGTCCTGCATCCGCTCCGAGACATCCTTGACCCTTGCACCAGGGAGGCAACATACCATCCTGGAGTCTCGGTTGTGGCCGCAGAAACGCCTATCTATTTCCCTCACAATTGAATCCCCTATCACTACCGCTCTCCCACTCTTTTTCCTGCCCTTCTGTGCAACAGAGCTTGGATGATGTGGAATCTACATGGGTAGAGCTACAGAACACCAAAGGCAAAAAACGTCAGTGGGAGTTGTGTACAGACCTCCAAACAGTAGTAGTGATGTTGGGGAGGGCATTAAACAGGAAATTAGGGGTGCATGCAATAAAGGTGCAGCAGTTATCATGGGTGACTTTAATATGCAAATATATTGGGCTAACCAAACTGGAAGCAATACGGTGGAGGACGATTTCCTGGAGTGCATAAGGGATGGTTTTCTAGACCAATATGTCAAGGAATCAACTAGCAGGGAGGCCATCTTAGACTGGGTGTTGTGTAATGAGAGAGGATTAATTAGCAATCTTGTTGTGCGAGGCCCCTTGGGGAAGAGTGACCATTATATGGTGGAATTCTACATTAGGATGGAGAATGAAACAGATAATTCAGAGACCATCGTTCAGAACTTAAAGAAGGGAAAGTTTGAAGGTATGAGGCGTGAATTGGCTAGGATAGATTGGCGAATGATATTTAAGGGGTTGATAGTGGATGGGCAATGGCAGATATTTAGAGACCGCATGGATGAACTACAGCAATTGTGTACATCCCTGTCTGGCGTAAAAAATAAAAAAGGGAAGGTGGCTCAACCGTGGCTACCAAGGGAAATCGGGGTGTAAGCCAAGGAAGTGGCATACAAATTGCCCAGAAATAGCAGCGAACCCGGGGACTGGGAGAAATTTAGAACTCAGCAGAGGAGGACAAAGGGTTTGATTAGTGCAGGGGAAATAGAGTACGAGAGAAAGCTTGCAGGGAACATTAAGATGGACTGCAAAAGCTTATATAGTTATGTAAAGAGAAAAAGTTTGTAAAGGCAAATGTAGGTCCCCTACAGTCAGAATCAGGGGAAGTCATAACGGGGAACAAAGAAATTGCAGATCAATTGAACAAGTACTTTGGTTCGGTATTCACTAAGGAGGACACAAACAACCTTCCGGATATAAAAGGGGTCAGAGGTTCTAGTAAGAAGGAGCGACTGAGGGAAATCCTTATTAGTCGGGAAATTGTGTTGGGGAAGTTGATGGGATTGAAGGCCGATAAATCCCCAGGGCCTGATGGACTGCATCCCAGAGTACTTAAGGAGGTGGCCTTGGAAATAGCGGATGCATTGACAGTCATTTTCCAACATTCCATAGACTCTGGATCAGTTTCTATGGAGTGGAGGGTAGCCAATGTACCCCCACTTTTTAAAAAAGGAGGGAGAGAGAAAACAGGGAATTATAGACCGGTCAGCCTGACATCGGTAGTGGGTAAAATGATGGGATCAATTATTAAGGATGTCATGTCAGCGCATTTGGTAAGAGGTGACATGATAGGTCCAAGTCAGCATAGATTTGTGAAAGGGAAATCATGCTTGACAAATCTTCTGGAATTTTTTGAGGATGTTTCCAGTAGAGTGGACAAGGGAGAACCAGTTGATGTGGTGTATTTGGATTTTCAGAAGGCTTTCGACTAGGTCTCACACAAGAGATTAATGTGCAAAGTTAAAGCACATGGGATTGGGGGTAGTGTGCTGACGTGGATTGAGAACTGGTTGGCAGACAGGAAGCAAAGAGTAGGAGTAAATGGGTACTTTTCAGAATGGCAGGCAGTGACTAGTGGGGTACCACAAGGTTCTATGCTAGGGCCCCAGCTGTTTACATTGTACATTAATGATTTAGACGAGGGGATTAAATGTAGTATCTCCAAATTTGCGGATGACACTAAGTTGGGTGGCAGTGTGAGCTGCGAGGAGGATGCTATGAGGCTGCAGAGTGACTTGGATAGGTTAGGTGAGTGGGCAAATGCATGGCAGATGAAGTATAATGTGGATAAATGTGAGGTTATCCACTTTGGTGGTAAAAACAGAGAGACAGACTATTATCTGAATGGTGACAGATTAGGAAAAGGGGAGGTGCAACGAGACCTGGGTGTCATGAAGGTTGGCATGCAGGTACAGCAGGCGGTTAAGAAAGCAAATGGCAAATTGGCCTTCATAGCGAGGGGATTTGAGTATAGGGGCAAGGAGGTGTTACTATAGTTGTACAGGGCCTTGGTGAGGCCACACCTGGAGTATTGTGTTCAGTTTTGGTCTCCTAACTTGAGGAAGGACATTCTTGCTATTGAGGGAGTGCAGCGAAGGTTCACCAGACTGATTCCCGGGATGGCGGGACTGACATATCAAGAAAGACTGGATCAACTGGGCTTGTATTCACTGGAGTTCAGAAGAATGAGAGGGGATCTCATAGAAACGTTTAAAATTCTGACGGGTTTAGACAGGTTAGATGCAGGAAGAATGTTCCCAATGTTGGGGAAGTCCAGAACCAGGGGTCACAGTCTAAGGATAAGGGGTAAGCCATTTAGGTCCGAGATGAGGAGAAACATCTTCACCCAGAGAGTGGTGAACCTGTGGAATTCTCTACCACAGGAAGTTATTGAGGCCAATTCACTAAATATATTCAAAAAGGAGTTAGATGAAGTCCTTGTTACTAGGAGGATCAAGGGTTATGGCGAGAAAACAGGAATGGGGTACTGAAGTTGCATGCTCAGCCATGAACTCATTGAATGGCGGTGCAGGCTCGAAGGGCCGAATGGCCTACTCCTGCATCTATTTTCTAGGTTTTCTTTGTCTATGTTTATACTCATCCAGAAGTCTGTCTAGGACTGAAAGAGCCTATAGTATGGTAGAGAAAGAGGCTTTAGCATGTGTATATGGTGTTAGGAAAATGCACCAATACCTGTTTGGGCTTCGGTTTGAGCTTGAAATAGACCACAAGTCACTCATTTCACTGTTTTCTGAGAGCAAAGGTATAAACATCAATGCCTCGTCCCGCATTCAAAGATGGGCACTGGCATTATCCGCTTATGATTATATCATCCACCACAGACCAGGCACTGAAAACTGTGCTGATGCGCTTAGCCGGCTACCATTGCCCACAACCGGGCTGGAAATGCCTCAGCCTGCAGACTTTCTGCTGGTCATGGATGCCTTCGAGAGTGAGGGGTCACCCATCACAGCTCGCCAAATTAGGACCTGGACCAGCCAGGATCCTGTACTGTCAAGCGTAAAAAGGTATGTCCTAAATGGAAATTGGTCTGCCATTCCCAGGGAAATGCAGGATGAAATTAAGCCTTATAGCAGCAGCAAAGATGAATTGTCTATTCAGTCTGATTGTCTGTTATGGGGTAATTGTGTTGTTATGCCAAAAAAAGGCAGGGAAACTTTTGTGTGAGATTTACACAGTACCCACCCAGGCATTGTCACGATGAAGGCCATTGCCAGGTCTCACGTTTGGTGGCCCGGCATTGACTTGGACTTGTAGTCATGCGTGCATCAGTGCAACACTTGCATGCAACTGAGGAACGTACCTGTGGAGGCTCCGCTGAGTCTGTCCATCCATGGTCAAGGATCCACATAGACTTTGCCAGCCCCTTTATCGGCAAAATGTTTTTAGTGGTAGTGGACGCTTACTCCAAATGGATTGAATGCGTAATCATGTCATCCAGCATGTCCACAGCCACTATTGAAAGCCTCCGGGCCATGCTCGCCACCCATGGCCTGCCCGACGTCCTTGTCAGCGATAACGGATCATGTTTCACCAGTTCGGAGTTCCATGAGTTTATGACCCGTAATGGCATCAAGCATGTCAGGTCTGCCCCTTTCAAACCCACGTCTAACGGTCAAGCGGAGTGGGCTGTCCAAAACGTTAAGCATAGCCTAAAACGCATGACTCGCGGCTCCCTACAGATCCGCTTGTCCCGCATTCTGCTCAGTTACCGGATAAGACCCCACTCGCTCACCGGGGTCTCTCCTGCTGAGCTGTTAATAAAGAGAGGCCTCAAAACCAGGCTCTCCCTTGTACACCTGGATCTCAATGATCACGTCGAAACCAGAAGGCAACGGCAGCAATGGTACCACGATCACGCGGCCGTATCACGTGAAGACAAATTCGGTTGGTAGCCCCCTAGTCCAATATTTATGTGTCTGAATTAACTCTTTATACATTTGCATATTAAAGTCTGTTAAGGTCTTATTATAGACCAATGAATAGAAACTTATGCAAAATCCCGCAGGGGTGGATATAAATGAAAATAGATTTCAGGGCTCACATTCATCCCTGTGAGTTAGTTGTATGAAGACAGAACAAAAATTATATCTCACCACAGCATGGACGGAAATAAATATTATAGCAGGGTATTCATTTCCACAGCATGGGTAGAGCAGTCATTGCAAAAAGCAGCAGGAGTTCCAGGACCAGATGGCCCAATTGAAGAGGGCAAAGGTGATGCATCATTCACAGAACAAACTAGCCAAGGTAACAGGACTGCCACAACAGATGCAGCTATCTTGCCTCAGTGAAGCAGCAATGCATGCAGATTCAGCAGGGAGACTGTGACTAAGGTGAGACAGCTGGTCCCTGCCGACCTTCAGGGATAATCGGCACTGCATTACCAACAACAACTTGCATTTGTGTAGTGCTTTTAACAAAGAAAAATGTCCCACGGCGTTTGACAGAGGAAATGAAACCGGAAGCTGAACAAAAGGAGAGATTAGGATCAGCCTGCCGCCATCTCTCCCTCCCTCCTAATTGCCGGACCCCAGCCCCCTCCTTCTGCCCCGTGATCTCTCCATCCCCCCACCGATTACAGCTACGACCCTCCCAGTTGCCAGGGACTGTCCCCAGGCTGCAGCCTTCGACCGCTGGCTTTCTCACCCAGCAGCCAGCCAGCCTGTCAATCTGGCCAGCTGCCGGATGGAAAACAGTTACAAAAATCATAATGAGGTCCTGCCATTAAATTCGGCAGGATTTCCAACTTCCCGGGATTTCTGAGATTCCCTCCCCCCCTCACAAACATGCTCACACGCTCCCTCCCCATAACACTGAGTCCAGAGGTAACAAAACTACGTATTGTAGGAATTCGGCGAAAACATCGGCGTAAACTTTTGGACATTGCTTGGACACATTTTCTGTTACTGCAGAGCGCAGACAGCACTGACTTGGAACAGGTCCATACATGCCCCACATACACATAAGGTGGACAAGGAATCAATGGCAGGAATGGTTGATGGACAGGCCCTTTGTCTTGCAATCAGTGAGACATTAAGTAAAGTGGCCCGTGTTCAGGCCATCGAAAGACAAAGGAAAGCTATTCGACCACAGATTCGTCGGAGCCACACATCGAGGTCCAGCCCAGTTGACAAAGGAACAGGCCAAAGACTTGATTTTGCTTTATAGTTGCACAGCCTCAGGGGAAGGACAGTTGAACTTTTGGGCGAGAAGAAGCATTTTGCAAGTATAAGAGACGGCAGTTGCAGCCATCTCTCTCTCTCTCCCCTCTTCTATGCCTGCTTGCTTTGTTCAATGCACAAGGGTTGAGCACTCCGCCTGGGACGGAGAGAAGAAACACCATCTACGAGCAAAGAGAGCCTCGCTATTTCGACTGGGAAGCTGACCTTGAGACTGGACTTGAATACCACAGATCGGTACAGACCCAGAAGATACGCCTCATCGGGAGAAGTAGTGAGTAAACCAGAGGGGTAATTGGTGAGCATTTATCCCAGCCCACACATAACATAAGAACATAAGAAATAGGAACAGGAGTAGGCCCCTCGAGCCTGCTCCGCCATTCAATAAGATCATGGCTGATCTGATCATGGACTCAGCTCCACTTCCCCGCCTGCTCCCCATAACCCCTTATCCTCTTATCGTTTAAGAAACTGTCTATTTCTGCCTTAAATTTATTCAATGTCCCAGCATCCACAGCTCTCTGAGGCAGCAAATTTCACAGATTTACAACCCTCTGAGAGAAGAAATTTCTCCTCATCTCAGTTTTAAATGGGCGGCTCCTTATTCTAAGATTGTGCCCCCCTAGTTCTAGTCTCCCCCATCAGTGGAAACATCCTCTCTGCATCCACCTTGTCAAGCCCCCTCATAATCTTATACGTTTCGATAAGATCACCTTTCATTCTTCTGAATTCCAATGCGTAGAGGCCCAACCTACTCAACCTTTCCTCATAAGTCAACCCCCTCATCCCTGGAATCAACCTAGTGAACCTTCTCTGAACTACCTCCAGAGCAATTATATCCTTTCGTAAATATGGAAACCAAAACTGCACGCAGTATTCCAGGTGTGGCCTCACCAATACCTTATATAGCTGTAGCAAGACTTCCCTGCTTTTATACTCCATCCCCTTTAATCATCTTTAAGACCACCGCATAGTATGAAAGGGTGTCGTGTGTCCCAACCAAGCCTGAGAGGTTTTAGTGGGGAGGTTTTTGCAAGAATCATAAGCATATGCACATTCTGTTGGACAGATTTCAGTGGTCAGCAGGTCACCAAGGCCAAGCTCAACAAGCAGGCTGTACAGGAGGAAAATGCCCGCTTAACGGGTAAAGTTAACGGGCTGGAGGGGCAACTGAACGATATGAAGCCAGCTTACATGGTAGCTAGCAGTAGGGGGTTTGAGAGTGGGAATCATGGGCCCTGCCAAGAAAAAATCCAAAGCTTGACTCCAGCTCTATCCAACATGGTTTGCTTGATAGCCCCGGGGGAAGTGTGGGTGGACTGGGAACTCGAAGGAGAAGATAGCGAGGATTGGGGGTAGGGTAGGGATGTCCGACCACTGCTTGAAGCGCCAAAGAGATCAATATGACCCATATGGCAGCAGAAGTTTGGCCCGCCTGTAGACAGTGCGGATCAGGGCACGCTGCAAAGCGATTTTGTGGTTCCGTTCACCACCCCGCAGCTGCAGAATATGATTTCGGGGGTGCGCAAGTTAAAGAAAGAAGGGGACCCCTCAGTTCACTTCACCGAGGTGGACCAGGTTGGGGGGATTAACGGGTGTAGTGAGGCCGAGGCTCACAAGCTGTTGCTGTTTTCCCTGAATGGGAAACTGTATCAAGCCCTGTCCGCCAAAACCAAGCGGGGACAGGGGACCATGGCTGGCTTAAAGGAGGAAATCCTGAGAGCCATGGATCACACCCAGGGTAGTCCGTTCTTTAGGGTAGAGAGGACACTGCAACTGGCAGGGGGAGCACTTCAGGCATTCGCAGACAGGCTCTGGCCCATCTACGAAATGACCACGGGTGGGGTGCTCGACAGAGCACAGTTGCAGGGGGGGGCCGAGAAACCATTGGCTCAGGACCCTCATGGCAAACAGTTTGCCACGAATAAGGGTAAAAGCGGAGGCCTGGTTTGACTCCGAGGACCTTGCGAATACGGCGGCTGGAGTGCTCCGTCACATGCACCTGGCCTTTAAAACTGTCTCAGAGGAGGAGGTCAAACCAAGTAAGGGCAAGGTACATGAAATAAAGGCCAGTGAGGCTACTGAAAAGGAATGGCGTCAGGAAGGGGTTAGCGCAGGGAAGGCTATGACGTGTTTCGAGTGTGGAAAGACGGGACACTGAAGAAAAAGCTGACCGGCCCCGAGGAGGCTCCAGTAATCCAATCACCCTGACTCGCACACACCCAGCCTGAGTACCTGTGTTCGCTCATGTGGAGTAGACCATGCGTGAGGATGGGGGTGGAGAAGGTAGAGGGGAAGTACTTGGTGGACACTGGGGCTTCGAGCACGGTGATCCATGCGAGTAACCCGATCGATTCACCCTGGTCCAGAAAGGTTCTATTCAGTCTCGTGGGGTTCACCGGGAACGAGCAAACGGGGGCAATGTCCAGGCCGTTAGCCACCGATTTAGGATCCCTCCACACCAGGTGGGAATCCATCCTAATAAAGTGGGAACAACCAGGGTCAGGAGTGATAGGGCTGACTTTATGTTAGCCCACAGGATTATAGTGGATTTGAGGAATCACTGCCTTTGGGGGGCAGTGGGTTCCGATAAGGAGAGAGAAGTTGTAGTGATCCCAAGGAAAGGGGAAGGAAAAGGCAACATGTGTACCATGAAGCCAAAGGGGAGTTACGACCTAGAGCAATTGGTCAATACTACCCCGGCCAAGTACCAGGCATACGTGCGGGACAACCTCGTATCCTTCGCCATACACAAGCACGACTGTGGTAGGGTGACAGGGGTGGAAGACCGAGTACAGGGGGACCCCATATTATGGCCACAGGAGCAGTATAGTTTCCCCAGAGAGGCAGAGGCTGACTTGGAGACGGCACTGAGATTCCTGGTAGCACAGGAAGTGTTGAAGCCCATAGCCACACACGTGAACTCATCAGTGTGGCCGGTTAGGAAACCGGACCAGTCGTGGTGAGCCACCGTGGACTATCGGGTGCTCAACAAAAACATCCCAGCCTGCGCGCCCACAGTCGCGGCCGTAGCTGATCTGATAGGGAGTATTCCAGCAACCGCAACCACATTTACGGTGCTGGACATTTCAAATGGGTTTTGGTCGATTCCCCTGAAACGGGAAGACCAGTACAAGTTTGCCTTCACTTTTAAAGGACACATGGACATGCCTTCCCCAGGGATTTCATAACAGCCCCTTCATATTACACCAGTGTATGGCAGACGCCTTAAAGGGATTCAGCAGACCCCTGCAGTTGGTGCAGTATGTGGACGATTTGCTTTTGTTCTCCGATGAGGGGGAAGAGCATGGTCCGCTGCTGGCTGAGCTGCTGGAGCTGCTGAGAGAGACAGGTTCAAGGTCAATCCCAAGAAAGCTCAGATCGGTCAGAGGGAAGTAAAATTCCTCGGGCTGGCCGTGAGGGCTGGGGAAAGGGCGATAGACGAGGCCAAGCGGAAGGCGATACAGGAGTTACCAGCCTCCACGACAGTGACGGGGGTGAGAACCTTCCTGGGGCGGACGGAGTACTGCAGGGATTTTACTGAGGATTACGCCGCAACGGCAGCCCCTCTGCTTCGGCTTCTCCGCAAGGGAGTGGGATGGGAGTGGGATGAGGACTGCACGGCAGTGTTTAATCGCCTCAAGGGAGACCTGCAGATGACACCCACATTAGGGGCGATTAATGGTGGGGAAGACTTCTTTTTGGAAGTAGCAGTCAGCGGGGACGGTTTGAGCGCGGTGCTGCTCCAGGAGCGACACGGCAAACTGAGGTCTGTGGTGTACTCATCAAGATTCCTCACGGATGTAAAACAGAGATATTCCAATTGCGAGAGGCAGGCATCTCCTAGCCACGCACTGGGCCGTAAAGCGCTCACAGCTCTTTACGGAATCGTCCCTGATCGTTCTACTAACCCACCTGTCATGTATGTACTTTTGGGATCACTACCCACTAGATGGCGTCACTGTTGGAGGCCATTCGGCTGCACGTATGAGGCCATTTTGTATATTAGTCACTTTGGGCTTAATAAAGCAGAGCCAAGGTCATACCACTTGGAGTTAAACAGTACTCAGTCTAACAGTTATTGCATACACATTTGGCAACGAGCCAACAAGAACCTTTGCATGTAAAAATGAGCACAATTGGATTGTTGGAGCAATTTGTGGAAGGAGAAGATTGGGCAGATTTTGTGAGCCGTTTGAGCCAGTTCTTTGTGGAGGAGGTCGGCGACGCAGATCGGCGCCAGGTGGTGTTCCTCATGGTTTGCGGTCCAAAAATTTATGGTCTGATAAAGAATCTACTCCTGCCTGTGAGTCCAACAGAGAAGACATAGGAAGGATTGTGTACACTGGTACAGGACCACCTTAAGCCAGACGAAGGCATCATCATCTCGAGATACAGATTTTATACGCACGTTCGCTCAGAGGGCCAGAATGCGGCGGAATTCGTTGCCGACCTGAGACGTCTAGCGGGACCGTGTAAGTTCGGGGCTGTGTTGGCAGACATGCTGTGAGACTTCTTTGTAATCGGCATCAACCACGAGGTGATCCTGCGTAAACTATTGGCAGTGGAGACGTAGGACTGGACCAGGGCCATCACAATCGCTCTGTCATGCATGACAACAGATAGAAGTCGAAAGCAGACATCAGTGAAAAGTCGAAACTCGGCAAATACTGTAAATATGATTGATTCGGTGTTCGGCAGAGCAGCACATGGCAGGGCTGACCTGACTGCGTATGCAAAACCTGTGGCTGCCCAAAGTCCGCCAGTGCATCCGATTTCTCCGTATTGGCGTTGTGGGGGAAATCACCGGCACCAGCAGTGCTGATTTAAGAATATAGTTGTAAAGGCTGTCTGAGAGTGGGCATCTCCAGCGCAAGTGTTCGTAGAGGAGCAAGCGTGCTGCGACACACCACATGGAGGATGATGG
This sequence comes from Pristiophorus japonicus, assembly GCF_044704955.1. Lineage (NCBI taxonomy): Eukaryota > Metazoa > Chordata > Chondrichthyes > Pristiophoridae > Pristiophorus > Pristiophorus japonicus. The sequence continues at coordinate 69,315,735 of NC_091987.1, read as the reverse complement.
TCAGCCTAACGCGGATCCAGATATGCAATCCGAGATACCAGAGGAGGAAGTGTATGGACTGTACTCGTTCGTAACTAAGAGCGAACCGATAATGATCAACGTGAAATTTAATGGGGTGCCGGTATCGATGAAGTTGGACACGGGGGGCGAGTCAATTCTTAATGAGCCAGAGGGCATTCGACAAGCTGTGGGATACTAAGGTTGTGAGACCCAGGCTGAATCCAGTCAATGTCAAGTTGCGCACGTACACCAAAGAAATCATAACGGTGATTGGCAGTGCCACAATTAAAGTTTCGTATGACGGTGCGGTTCACGAGTTACCGCTATGGATTGTCCCAGGCAATGGCCCAACGCTGTTCAGCAGGAACTGGCTTGAAAAATATCAGATGCGACTGGAACATCAAGGCGTTGTCATCGGAGGAAGATACATGTGCCCAACTACTGAGCAAGTTCCCCTCGTTGTTTGAACCAGGCATCGGCAACTTCACGGGAGCCAAGGTGCAGATCCACGTGGACTCGGATGCAAGACCCGTCCATCATAAAGCTCGGCAGTTCCGTATATGATGAGGGAGAAGGTCGAAATCGAACTGGACCAACTCCAGCGTGAAGGGATCATATCACCGGTTGAATTTAATGAATGGGCCAGCCCCATTGTTCCTGTGCTCAAAAATGTTGGCACAGTCAGAATCTGTGGAGACTACAAGGCTACGATCAACAGGGTTTCGAAACAGGATCAGTACCAGTTACCGAGGGCTGATGTCTTGTTTGAAACGTCAGCCGGGGGGAAGTCGTTCACCAAACTGGACTTGACGTCGGCCTATATGACACAGGAGCTAGTTGAAACATTGAAGAGACTTACGTGCGTTAACACGCATAAAGGACTGTTTAGTTATCACAGGTGCACTTTTGGAATTCGCTCGGCTGCAGCCATAGTTCAGAGGAACGTGGAGAGTCTACTGAAGTCCGTTCCCAGAACCATTGTGTTCCAAGATGACATCCTGATCACAGGTCGTGACTCCGAGGAACATCTGAACAACCTGGAAGAGGTTCTACATCGTCTGGACAAATTGGGACTCAGACTGAGGGGTTCGAAGTGCACCTTCATGGTACTAGAGGTCGATTTCCTGGGGAGGAAAATTGCTGCTGACGGCATCAGACCCACGGACGCGCAAACCAAGAATCAAGAATGCAGCCAAGCCACAGAATGTGACGGAGCTGCATTCGTTCCTGGGTTTACTCAGCTACTTCGGTAATTTCCTACCTAAATTGAGCACCTTATTAGAACCACTGCACATGCTGCTAAGAAAAAGCGACAACTGGGTGTGGAGTGCATCTCAAGACAGAGCTTTTGAGAAAGCCACTAATCTGCTTTGCTCTAACAAGCTGCTGGTATATTATGACCCATGTAAACATGTAAACGTTTAGTATTGGCCTGTGATGCTTCGTCATATGGAATTGGTTGCATATTCCAACAAGCTAATGAGTTGGGTAAACTTCAACCAGTCGCGTATGCTTCAAAAAGTTTGTCTAATGCGGAAAGAGCCGACAGCATGGTAGAGAAAGAAGCACTAGCCTGTGTGTATGGGGTTAAAAAGATGCATCAGTGCCTGTTTGGTCTTCGGTTTGAACTAGAGACAGATCACAAGCCACTCATTTCACTGTTCCCTGAAAATAAAGGTATCAATACCAATGCTTCATCCCGTAACTAGAAGTGGGCGCTGACATTATCCGCTTATGATTATGTCATTCACCATAGACCTGGCACTGAGAATTGTGCTGATGCTTTGAGCCGTCTGCCGTTGCCCACACCGGAGGTGGAAACGCCAAAACCAGTGGACATATTGTTAGTTAGGGATGCTTTTGAGAGTGAATGAACCCCTGTCACGGCTCAACAAGGAACACCTGGACCAGCCAGGACCCGATTTTATCGGTGGTGAAGAGTTGCATCCTCAAAGGTGATTGGTCTGCCATACCCAAGCAGATGTGCGAGGAGACCAAACCTTACATTCATCGCAAAGATGAACTGTCTATTCAGTCGGATTGTATACTGTGGGGCAATCATGTTGTTATGCCCAAGAAAGTGAGAGAGAAATTTGTACGTGAGCTACATAGCACACATCCCGGCATTGTAATGATGAAAGCCATTTCCAGGTCTCATGCATGGTGGCCAGAAATTGACTCTGAGCTGAAATCATGTGTGCATCAGTGCAACACTTGCATGCAGCTCAACAAAGCACCAGCGGAATCGCCGCTGAGTCTGTGGTCGTGGCCGTCCAAACCATGGCCCAGGATCCGCATAGACTTTGCAAGTCCCTTCCTGGGGAAGATGTTTTTAGTTATAGTGGATGCATATTCAAAGTGGATAGAGTGTATAATCATGTCATCCAGCACATCCACAGCTGCCGTTGAGAATCTCAGTGTCATGTTCGCGACACATGGTCTGTCTGACATCGTTGTTAGCGACAACGGATCATGCTTCACCAGTCAGAAGTTTCAATAGTTCATGAAACTCAATGGTATCAAACATGTAAGGTCAGCACCGTTCAAACCTGCATCCAATGGGCAAGCAGAACGTGCTGTCCAAATCATAAAGCAGAGTATGAAGCAAGTATCCCAAGGGTCACTGCAGACCCACCTGTCATGTATACTGCTTAGTTACAGGACAAGACCACACACGCTTACCAGGGTCTCGCCTGCTGAACTAATGATGAAGAGTGCTCTTAAGATCAAGCTACCTCTTGTACACCCTGATTTGAATAATCATGTTGAATACAGAAGACAAAGTCAGCAAGGGTATCATGCTCGTGCAGCTGTGTCACGCGATATTTCTGTAAATGATCCTGTATATGTTCTGAATTATGGTCAGGGTCCCAACTGGATCGCTGGTACTGTCATGGCCAAGGAGGGCAACAGAGTATTTATTGTCAAGCTCAAAAATGGACAAACATGCAGGAAACATATGGATCAGACAAAGCTGCGGCACACAGACGAACCGGAACAATAAGAGGAAGAGACAATCGAACAAACCTACCCCCAGTCATCAGAGGACTCAGTGGTCATAGAAACATAGAAACATAGAAAATAGGTGCAGGAGTAGGCCATTCGGCCCTTCGAGCCTGCACCATTATTCAATAAGATCATGGCTGATCATTCCCTCAGTACCCCTTTCCTGCTTTCTCTCCATACCCCTTGATCCCTTTAGCCGTAAGGGTCATACCTAACTCCCTCTTGAATATATCCAATGAACTGGCATCTACAACTCTCTGCGGTAGAGAATTCCACAGGTTAACAACTCTCTGAGTGAAGAAGTTTCTCCTCATCTCATTCCTAAATGGCCTACCCCTTACCCTAAGACTGTGTCCCCTGGTTCTGGACTTTTACCCATCATCGGGAACATTCTTCCCGCATTTAAGCTGTCCAGTCCCGTCAGAATCTTGTAAGTTTCTATGAAATTCCCTCTCATCCTTCTAACTCCAGTGACTAAAGGCCCAGTTGTTCCAGTCTCCCCTCATATGTCAGCCCCACCATCCCGGGAATCAGTCTGATGATCCTTCGCTGCACTCCCTCAATAGCAAGAACGTCTTTCCTCAGATTAGGAGACCAAAACTGAACACAATATTCCAGGTGAGGCCTCAACAAGGCCCTGCACAACTGCAGTAAGGCGTCCCTGCTCCTATACTCAAATCCCCTAGCTATGAAGGCTAACATACCATTTGCCTTCTTCACCGCCTGCTGTACCTGCATGCCAACTTTCAATGACTGATGAACCATGGCACCAAAGGTCTCATTGCACCTCCCCCTTTCCTAATCTGCCACCATTCAGATAATAGTCTGCCTTCGTGTTTTTGCCCCCAAAGTGGATAACCTCACATTTATCCACATTATGCTGCATCTGCCATGCAATTGCCCACTCACCTAACCTAAGTTATCCAGCAGCCTTTTAGCATTCTCCTCGCAGCTCATACCACCACCCAGCTTAGTGTCATCTGCAAACTTGGAGATATTACATTCAATTCCTTTGTCTAAATCATTAATGTATATTGTAAATAGCTGGGGGACCAGCACTGAGCACTCCACTAGTCACTGCCTGCCATTCTGAAAAGGACCCGTTTATCGCGACCCTCTGCTTTCTGTCTGCCAACCAGTTCTCTATCCACGTCAGTACATTGCCCCTAATACCATGTGCTTTGATTTTGCATGCCAATCTATTGTGTGGGACCTTGTCAAAAGCCTTTTGAAAGTCCAAATATATCACACCCACTGGTTCTCCCTTGTCCACTCCACTAGTTACATCCTCAAAAAATTCCAGAAGATTTGTCAAGCGTGATTTCCCTTTCATAAATCCATGCTGACTTGGACCGATCCTGTCACTGCTTTCCAAATGCGCTGCTATTTCATCTTTAATAATTGATTCCAACATTTTCCCCACTACAGATATCAGGCTAACTGGTCTATAATTACCCGTTTTCTCTCTCCTTCCTTTTTTAAACAGTGGTGTTATATTAGCTACCCTCCAGTCCATAGGAACTGATCCAGAGTCGATAGACTGTTGTAAAATGATCACCAATGCATCCACTATTTCTAGGGCCACTTCCTTAAATACTCTGGGATGTAGACTATCAGGCCCCGGGGATTTATCGGCCTTCAATTCCATCAATTTCCCTAACATAATTTCCCGCTTTATAAGGATATCCTTTAGTTCCTCCTTCTCACTAGGCCCTCTGTCCCCTAGTATTTCCGGAAGGTTATTTGTGTCTTCCTTCGTGAAATCAGAACAAAAGTATTTGTTTAACTGGTCTGCCATTTCTTTGTTCCCCATTGTAAATTCACCTGAATCTGACTGCAGGGACGTACATTTGTTTTCACTAATCTTTTTCTCTTCACATATCTAAAGAAGCTTTTACAGTCAGTTTTTATGTTCCCAGCAAGCTTCCTCTCATGCTCTATTTTTCCCCTCCTAATTAAACCCTTTGTCCTCCTCTACTGTATTACAAAATTCTCCCAGTCCTCAAGTTTGCTGCTTTTTCTAGCCAATTTATATGCCTTTCCCTTGGATTTAACACTATCCTTAATTTCCCTTGTTAGCCACAGTTGAGTCACCTTCCCCGTTTTATTTTTACTCCAAACAGGGATGTACAATTGTTGAAGTTCATCCATGTGATCTTTAAATGTTTGCCATTGCCTATCCACCGTCAACCCTTTAAGTATCACTCGGCAGTCTATTCTAGCCAAATTCACGCCTCATACCATCGAAGTTACCTTTCCCCAAGTTCAGGACCCTAGTCTCTGAATTAACTGTGTCACTCTCCATCTTAATAAAGAATTCTACCATATTATGGTCACTCTTCCCCAAGGGGCCTCGCACAACAAGATTGTTAATTAGTCCTTTCTCATTACACATCACCCAGTTTAGGATGGCCAGCCCTCTAGTTGGTTCCTCGACATATTGGTCTAGCAAACCATCCCTAATACACTCCAGGAAATCTTCCTCCACTGCATTGCTACCAGTTTGGTTAGCCCAGTCAATATGTAGATTAAAGTCGCCCATGATAACTGCTGTACCTTTATTGCATGCATCCCTAATTTCCTGTTTGATGCTATCCTCATCCTCATTACTACTGTTTGGTGGTCTGTACACAACTCCCACTCGCGTTTTCTACCCTTTGGTATTCTGTAGCTCCACCCATACTGATTCCACATCATCCAAGCTAATGTCCTTCCTTACTATTGCATTAATTTCCTCTTTAACCAGCAACGCTACCCATTTCCTTTTCCTTTCTGTCTATCCTTCCTAAATGTTGAATACCCCTGGATGTTGAGTTCCCAGCCTTGGTCACCCTGGAGCCATGTCTCCGTGATGCCAATTACATCATATCTATTAACTGCTATCTGCGCAGTTAATTTGTCCACCTTATTCTGAATACTCCTCGCATTGAGTCACAGAGGCTTCAGGCTTGTCTTTTTAACACCCTTTGCCCCTTTAGGATTTTGCTGTAATGCGGCCCTTTTTGCTTTTTGCCTTGGGTTTCTCTGCCCTCCACTTTTACTTTGCTTCTTTCTATCTTTTGCTTCTGCCCCCATTCTACTTTCCTCTGTCTCCCTCCATAGGTTCCCATCCCCCTGCCGTATTAGTTTAACCCCTCCCCAACAGCACTAACAAACACTCCCCCAGGACATTGGTTCCGGTCCTGCCCAGGTGCAGACCGTCCGGTTTGTACTGGTCCCAACTCCCCCAGAACCGGTTCCAATGTCGCAGGAATTCGAATCCCTCCCTTCTGCACCACTCCTCAAGCCACGTATTCATCTGAGCGCTCCTGTGATTCCTATTCTGACTAGCACGTGGCACTGGTAGCAATCCTGAGATTACCATTTTGAGGTCCTACTTTTTAATTTAGCTCCTAGCTCCCTAAATTCGTCTTGTAGGACCTCATCCCATTTTTTGCCTATATCGTTGGTACCTATATGCACCATGACAACTGGCTGTTTACCCTCCCCCTTTAAAATGTCCTGCACCTGCTCCGAAACATCCTTGACCCTTGCACCAGGGAGGCAATATACCACCCTGGAGTCTCAGTTGCGACCGCAGAAACATCTATCTATTCCCCTTACAATAGAATCCCCTATCACTATAGCTCTCCCACTCTTTTTCTTGCCCTCCTGTGCAGCAGAACCATCCCCTATGCCATGGACTTGGCTGCTGGTGCCCTCCCCTGATGAGTCAGCCCCCTCAACAGTACCCAAAGCGGTGTATCTGTTTTGCAGGGGGATGACCGCAGGGGACCCCTGCACTACCTTCCTTCCATTGCTCTTCTTGTTGGTCACCCATCCCCTATCTGGCTGTGTAACCTTTACCTGCGGTAAGACCAACTCACTAAACGTGTTACTCAGCATCGTGGATGCTCCAGAGTGAATCCAGCCACAGCTCCAGTGCCGCAATGCGATCTGTCAGGTGCTGCAGCCGGATACACTTCCCGCATATGTAGTCGTCAGGGACACTGAAAGTATCCCTGACTTCCCACATACTACAGGAGGAGCATAACATGTGTCCGAGCTCTCCTGCCATGACTTAACCCCTAGATTAACTTAATTTGGCAACAATAATGCTAAAGGTTACTTACTGATAAAGAAAAGAAAAAGAAAAAGAAAAAACTACTTACCAATCACCAGCCAATCACTTACCCCCTTGGCTGTGACGTCACCTTTTGATTTCTTTCTACTTCTTTTTTGCCTTCTCTCCCTGCTGCAGCTGTACCAGCTGGCCTTTATTGGCCGTTCCAACATCCCCGAACCTCTTGCTGTGATGTTACACTTCGTTTTCTTTTCCTCCCAGGTCGAGGAGTCAGCACTGGTGGGGAAAACAAAACAAAACAACACCTCCCGCTCCCACTTACCAAACTCTTACCTTTGCACTCTGACCTGCCGCTGCACTCCGAGCAAGACTGCACGAAGCCCCCTCTTTTTATACTGTTCCTGGCTGACTCACCACTGGCCTGTTTAGGGAACCAGTTTTTACTAGCTGTTCAATTAACTAAGCTAGCTACCTTGTTTGTCTCTGCTTAAACCTACAAGAATCCTATCTGTTTAATATTGGACTTTTAATCAGGACTTTCATTCACTGACATGTTCAATGAGAATAGACTTTCAATCCCTGACATGGCCATTGTCACTCCCACCAGGTCAGCCACCCAGCCACCAGTCATAACAGACTCTGAACACTCACAAAAGGCTGGAGTTGAACTGAGACGGTCAACCCGGAGTGTAAAACACCGGACTGTCTCAATTTGTAAAAGACTGTGTTAATATCTCAGAAGGGGGTATTATCATGTATGTACTTTTGGGATCACTAGCCACTAGATGGCGTCACTGTTGGAGGCCATTGGGCTGAACACATATGTGTGCAGCCCAAGTATAAAAGGCCAGCCATTTTGCCTATTAGTCACTTTGGGCCTTAATAAAGCAGAGCCAAGGTCATACCTCTTGGAGTTAAACAGTACTCAGTCTAACAGTTATTGCATACACAACACCACCATACCCCCACTCAGATGTTATTAGATGGGAGGAAAAAGGATGGCATGGTGAGCAGTGCTCGCATTGCCCGCTGGACTTTATTGCTCTCACAAATGCATCTGAGAGTGCAAGGCCTGAGTGAGCCCAAGTTGGCGGCCAACATGATCTACCCAGTGTACGGTGGAAGGGGTATGGGATGTGGACATAGGATTCCGGGCCGGGTTACACCCAATGGCCGCGAGATCTACGTCGACGGGTCTAGTTTGGTAGTGAACAGGGGGTGTTTCATCGGGTGCGGGATTTATGACTCTACGGCTGGGATAGCAAGGGCCTTCTTAAACCACAACAGTCCATGTGGTGAAGGTACTCCCACCTGTTAGGGAGGAAGTTCCAGGATTTTGACTCAGTGACGATGCAGGAACAGCGATATGCTTCCAATTCAGGATGGTGTGTGACTTGGAGGGGAATTTGGACATGGTGGTGTTCCCTTACACCTGCTGCCCTTATCCTTCTGTGTGGTAGAGGTCGCGGGTTTGGGAAGTGCTGCCGAAGAAGCCTTGGCGAGTTGCTGCAGTGCATCTTGTAGATGGTACACATTGCAGACATGGTATGCCGGTGGTGAAGGCAGTGAATGTTTAAGATGGTGGATGTGGTGCCAATCAAGTGGGCTGTTTTGCCTTGGATGGTGTTGAGCTTCTTGAGCGTTGTTGGAGCTGCACTCATCCAGGCAAGTGGAGAGTATTCCATCACAGTCCTGACTTGTGCCTTGTAGATGGTGGAAAGGATTTAGGGAGTCAGGAGGTGAGATACTCACCACAGAATACTTAGCCTCTGACCTGCTATTGTTGCCACAGAATTTATGTGGCTCGTCCAGTTAAGTTTCTGGTTAATGGTGATCCGCAGCATTTGATGGTGGGGGATTCAGCCATGGTACAGGTAATGCTGTTGAATGTCAAAGGGTGATGGTTAGACTCTCACTTGATGGAGATAGTCATTACCTGGCCCTTGTGTGACACGACTGTTACTTGCCATTTTTCAGCCCAAGCCTGAATGTCATCCAGGTCTTGCTGCATGCAGGCATGGACTGCTTCATTATCTGAGGAGCTTTGAATGGAACTGAACACTGTGCAGTCATCCCTACTTCTGACCTTATGATGGAGGGAAGGTCATTGATGAAGCAGCTGAAGATGTTTGTGTCTAGGACACTGCCCTGAGGAACTCCTGCAGTGAGGTCCTGGGGCTGTGATGATTGACCTCCAACAACCACAACCATCTTTCTTTGTGCTAGGTATGACTCCAGCCAGTGGAGCATTTTCCTCCCAATTACCATTGACTTCAGTTTTACTAGGACTGCTTGATGCCACACTCGCTTAAATGCTGCCTTGATGTCAAGGGCACTCACTTTCTGGAATTCAACTCTTTTATCCAAATTTGGACCAAGGCTGTCATGAGGTCTGCAACCGAGGGGTCCTGGCGGAACCCAAACTGAGCATCATTGAGCAAGTTATTGGTGAGCAAGTGTCGCTTCATAGCACTGTCGACGACACCTTCCAGCACTTTGCTGATGATTGAGAGTAGACTGATGGGGTGGAAATTGGCCAGATTGGATTTGTCCTGCTTTTTGTGGACAGGACATACCTGGGCAGTTTTCCACATTGTTGGATAGATGCCAGTGTTGTAGCTATACTGAAACAGCTTGGCTAGAGGTGCGACTAGTTCTGGAACACAAGTCTTCACCACGACAGCCGGGATGTTGCAGGGGCCCATAGCCTTTACTGTATCAGTGCACTCAGCCATTTCTTGATATCATGTGGAGTGCATCGAATTGGCTGAAAACTGGCTTCTGTGATGTTGGGGTCCTCAGGAGCAGGCCGATATGGATCATCCACTCTACACTTCTGGCTGAAGATAGTTGAAAACACTTTAGCATTGTCTTTTGCACTCATGTACTGGGCTCCACCATTATTGAGGATGGGGATATTCATGGAGCCTCCTCCTCCTGTTAGTTGTTTAATGGTCCACAACCATTCACGACTGAATATGGCGGAATGCAGAACTTTGATCTGATCCGTTGATTGTGGGATCGGTTAACCCCGTCTATAGCATGCTGCTTCCACTTTTTAGCATGCATATAGTCCTGTGCTGCAGCTTCACCAGGTTGGTATCTCATTTTTAGCTACACCTGGTGCTGCTCCTAGCATGCTCTTCTACACTCCTCATCAAAGCAGGTTTCGTCCCCTGGCTTGATGGTAATGATAGAGAGTGATATGCCAGGCCACGAGGTTACATGTTGTGGTGGAATACAATTCTACTGCTGATAAATGCCCACAGTGCCTCATGGTTGCCCAGTTTTAAGCGGCTGTTCTGATTCTATCCTATGTAGCACTGTAGTAAATGCCACACTGCAAGATGGATGGTGGCCTTGGTGTGAAGACAGGACTCCGTCTCCATAATCACTGTGCGGTGGTCACTGCTACTGATGCTGTCATGAACAGATGCATCTGCGACAGGTAGATTGGTGACGATGAGGTCTAGTAGGTTTCTCCCCAGTATTGACATCTAAGTCATAAGGTCACTAGGCTTTGCCTGCCTAGCAGGCTTCCCCAGGGTGCAAGGTGCTATAGACTACACACATAATGCCTTGGATGCTCCCTTTCACCAACCTGGAATTTTTATCAATCGTAAGGGATTCTACTCCCTGAATATACAGCTGGTTTACAACCACAAGCAGCACATCATGCAGGTCTGTGCCCAGGATTTTGCCAGCAGTCAACACTATTGTATCCTGTGCCAGCCTCTGTGCCACCTTTATTCCAACCAAGCCAGTAAGGTACAGACTGATTATTGGGCAATAAAGGCAATTCCTTATTGATATAGTTCACGACTCTTGTCAAGAACTGCAGAGCTGACCTACAATGAGAACCGTGCTGCCACAAGAAACATCACTGAGCAGACAATCAGCATGCTCAAGCAACATTTCCGCTGTTTGGCGTATACCAGAGGTGCTTTGCAGTACAGCCCTGAGCATGTATCCTGATTTGAGGGTGTCTGTTGCATGCCGCATAACATCACCACCATGAGTGACAAGTCTTTACTACCACCTGGGCAGCAACAAGTGCAGGAGAGGGAGCAGGAAAGCTCAGTAAATACTGAGAAAGTGTACCGGATGATGGTGACACCAACCTAATACATTCTTCAACAATTGTACATTTGTGTATTTTGATAGGTTGCCAAAATGGTCACGTTGTTTTGGAATAAAAGTCTGTCTGTGAAGGTAGTCTTAGGATCAGGCCACTACAAGTAAAGGAACTCACAGCTAAAATAAACTGATGAAAAAAAAGGTTTAAAAGAGAAGCAAAAGACATACAAACATAAGAACATAAGAAATAGGAGCAGGAATAGGCCATACTGCCCCTCGAGCCTGCTCCGCCATTCAATAAGATCATGGCTGATCTGATCATGGACTCAGCTCCACTTCCCTGCCTGCTCCCCATAATCCCTTATCCCCGTATCGTTCAAGAAACTGTCTATCTCTGTCTTAAATTTATTCAATGTCCCAGCTTCCACAACTCTCTGAGGCAGCAAATTCCACAGATTTACAACCCTCTGAGAGAAGAAATTCCTCCTCATCTCTGTTTTAAATGGGCAGCCTCTTATTCTAAGATCATGCCCTCTAGTTCTAGTTTCCCCCATCAGTGGAAACGTCCTCTCTGCATAACACCCTTCATCCAAGTCATTAACATCGATTGTAAATAGTTAAGGACCCAGTACCGATCCCTGCGGCACCCCAGTAGTTACTGTTTGCCAAATGGAAAATGACCCATTTATCCCAACTCTCTGTTTTCTGTTAGTTAGACAATCCTCTATCCATGCTAATATATTACCCCCAACCCTGTGAATTTTTATCTTGTGCAGTAACCTTTTATGTGGCACCTTATCGAATGCCTTCTGGAAATCCAAATACACCATAATCATTGGTTCCCCCTTATCCACCCTGTTTGTTACATCCTCAAAGAACTACAGCAAATTTGTCAAACATGATTTCCCTTTCATAAAACCACTATCTCTGCAGCCACCATGATTACCCATTAAGGTGGGAACAAACAATAATGATGAGCTTCTGCATAGTATGTGTGCTGCATTCTTTCTGCTCAGAGGTCTGCTGGCAATAAAATAAACGGAACAATCTACCAATGTTGATATGCTTCCAAGTCCAGGTGGCGTGAAGCTCCTGGCCATCCTGGTGGGAAATTTATGGCAGGACAACGCGTTCTGCACAGTTGAGGTGTTACAATACGCAAATGGAATCAGCTGAAGATGGTTGGCCCTAGGACACTGCCCTGAGGAACTCCTGCGGTGATATCCTGGAACTGTGGTGAATGACCTCCAATAGCCACAACTATCTTCTTTTTTTCTAGGTATGACTCCAACCAGTGGAGAGTTTTCCCCCGGATTCCCATTGATCTCAATTATACTAGGGCTCCTTGATGCCACACTCGGTCAAATGATGTCTTGATGTCAAGGACAGTCACTCTCACCTCACCTCTGGAATTCAGCTCTTTTGTCCATGTTTGGACCAAGGCTGTAATGAGGTCTGGAGCTGAGTGGTTCTGGCGGAACCCAAACTGAGTATTGGTGAGCAGGCTATTGGTGAGTAAGTGCCACTTGATAGCAGTGTCAATGACACCTTCAACTAGGCTGATCAGGCAGTAATTGGTTAGATTGCATTTATCCCGCTTTTTGTGGACAGGGCATACTTGTGCATTTTTTCCACTTTATCGGGTAGTTGCCTGTGTTGTAGCTGTACTGGAACAGCTTGGCTAGAGTTGCGGCTAGTTCTGGAGTACAAGTCTTCAGCACAACAATCGGAATGTTGTCAGGGCCCATAGCCTTAGCTGTATCCAGTGCGTCAGCCATTTCTTGATATCACATGGTGTGAATCGAATTGGCTGAGGACTGGCTTGGTGATGGTGGGGATCTGCGGAGTAGGCCGAGATGGATCATCCAATCAGCACTTTTGTCTGAAGATGGTTGCAAATGCTTCAGACTTGTCTTTTGCACTCATGTGCTGGGCTCAGCCATCGTTGAGGATGGGGATGTTCATGGAGCCTCCTCCTCCCATTAGTTGTTTAATATACCACCACCATTCATGACTTGATGTGGCAGGACTGCAGAGCTTTAATCTGATCTGTTGGTTGTGGAATCACTTAGCCCTGTCTAGCGATCTTAGCATGCTGTTTCCACTATTTAGCATGCATGTAGTCCTGTGTTGTAGCTTCACCAGGTTGGCACCTCATTTTCAGGTATGCCTGATGCTGCTCCTGTTATGCTCTTCTACACTCCTCAGTGAACCAGGGTTGGTCCCCTGGCTTGATGGTAATGGTAGAGTGAGGGATATGGGCCAAAAGGTTACATATTGTGGAGGAATACAATTCTGCTGCTGATGATGACCCATTTTGAGCTGCTACATCTGTTCTGAATCTATCCCATTTAGCATGGTGGTAGTACCACACAATGGAGGATGTCCTCAGAGTGAAAATGGGACTTTTTCACCACAAGGACTGTTTGATGGTTACTCCTACCAATACTGTCATGGACAGGTGCATCTGCAACAGGTAGATTTGTAAGGACGAGGTCTAGAAGATTTTTCCCTTGTGTTGGTTCTCTTACCACCTGACACAGGCCCAGTCTGTGGGACAGCTCTCCCAATTTTGACACAAGTCCCCAGATGTTAGTGAGGAAAACTTTGTAGGGTCAACTTGGTTGGGTATGCCTTTGTCATGTCCAAATCCAATGCCTAGGTTGATGCCATGTGGTCCGTTCTGTTTTATTCATTTTATACTTTGTCATAGCAGTTTGGTGCAACTGAGGAACCTGACGCTGTGTTTTTGGATGATGTCACTGAATTGAGTCATTCAACCATATTTCGCTAAAATAGTCAAACTAAAGCTAGACACCATCAACTGTACTTTCCTAATTTTATTGATAACACATCTAAACTTTAGGTGATCAATTCTTTATCCTGTAATTATGTTTTGTATTTCTCTTCAGGTGGTTGTGAGGTGTGGATATATTTCAAAATCTTTAAATGCAACATGGATAACATGGCATATTTCAAAAGAAATATGATCAAACAACTCAATTATGGTGTTACAGTAAGAAAAGTTAATATGATTTAATTAGTGTTTGATTTCAGCAGATGTTCCAAGCTGTGACTTGCACTTGAACCCCTGCCTTTTATGCTTTGAAGCAGCTGAACTATTTCTTGGTTAATTTCCCTGAATAATTTAAATAAAATAGCCATGCTGCACCACACTGAGGTCTATCACTGGGGGATGTTTAAAACTGTTTATTTTTAAGGTTTTAATGTGTAGATTTTTAACATATCACAAGAGCTTAAATTAAGCAGCAATCAAGAAGATATTTTTTAAACACACGCAACAATTTTAGAGCAGATTAAAAACAGAATGTAATAAATAATATGTCAAGGGAAAATATTAGGTACAACATGAATGTAAAAAAAAACAATGGATGTGAAATGTCACTCGACCCTGCAAGCTCACTCCTTGCAAGGACATGTAGTATCTATTTTATTATGCATTCAATATCCCAGCAGACATTTTTGTTAACTATCAAATATTCTAAATCTAGAATATTCATCCATCCTCACATTTCCACTATTTAATCTTGACCTGTCCATCACCTAGGCACGCATTCGTTGTCCACTCCCCAGTAAGGACCCATTGACCCCGATTTTAGCAAAGGACAAACTAATTATTACTTTGGACTGAGCACCTGAGAGGGTACAGACACTGGGGGGGGGTAGAAATTGCCCTCCGCTGGAAAGGGAGAGCACCTACCCTTTTTGAAGTGTTCTGGCCGCTGCAATGGATGCAACGGCCTATCCGGCGAAATTCAGTTCCTCGGGATTGTTTCCAGTGAGGCGGAAGTGGATCTACATGGGGGTGGATGTGGGAGCAGAGTGCAGTGGCTGTCACTAGTGGGGCGTAAGTGGGGGCGGGATGTAGTGTCCGCAGCTGTTAGTCATCAGCGCCGCGATGATGATATCATCGCGCTGGCGCGTCATAACATCTCTCCCCTTCAGTTAAAGGTGAGGGCCACTACAAACATTGCAGATATTTTAGTTAGGTGCACTGGGCCACCAGGGAGGGTTTCAGCCGGGTCAGTGGCATGTCACCTAAGAGGGGATGTGCGGCCAGCGGCGGGGCCTCTTTCGCAGGGCAATTTCGGGTAAGGGGCAATTCCACGAGGGCAATTTTGCGAGGGGCTCCCCGCCAGACAGTAAGGGGTTGGCGTGTGCACGCAGCAGCGGGAAAACGGGCGGAGTGGTCCCAAATACCGCTCCGCTCCAGAGGTAGGGCCATTTCTAAAATGGCAGCCTCTCCACAGAGAGTCGGCGGCCACTTGCGCCATCCCGTGGCCGTTACTTTCCGGCAGCCAGAGGCCTTATCAGAAGGGACAGTTTCGGCTCCAGGGATTGTCCATGCTGGAGAAAAGGGTGCATATAATGATCCTTGACATTTTTATGTTCTTACTTTATCTATTTCAAATTAGATCTGTTCCAAGTATATTTTACAATAGTGTAAGAGCTAAGTTATGATCAAACATCTGGCTTTTACTCAGATTTAATAAATTTTTTTAGAGATGTTTGCGGGATTATTTTGTATTTTTTTCAGCAGATGGTTCCTTTAAATTCAAATCTACATGAGTTACTCTCTGGTTGCTAGCCAATTTTCTCTGAACACTGTACAGAACAAGGAGCAGTAGGTTCGGAAGGATGACAAGAACATGAACCAAACAGAAAGAAGCTGCAAAGCAGTTGGTAGGAAATAATCCTTTTGAAAACAATTATGGATAGAATACCATTTACATGACACATCATTTAATACATTTATAGAATATACATACCACTCATTATATAAATATGTATAGCATCTTCATAGATTATTCATGCACCGCTGAAGTTCCATGGAAAATAATGCTTCTGAGATTGGCCAATAGTTCGAGATCATAGATTTATCTGGTGATTGTGTAGAAGACAAAATGATTACTAAATTATTACTATTCCCTCATAATTGAAGGGAGAGATGATTGCATACAAGATATTTGCATTAGCATGCAGTTACACTTCATTAATCTAACCAGTTTTGACAGAAAAGAAATTGTTAGATTAATGAGATTGCTGAATTCTTTTTTGTATGTGTGAATTTTAAACTCACCAAAATAAGAAATTATCCTTTTCGTCCATCTGTCTGGGTGACACGGTCTGTCAGTAATAAATTACAGATAGCTTTCTGTTGTGGACCTGTCCCAGGATGGATGTAGCAGCCTTGATGGATGAATTGTTTTTTTTCCCCCACTCTGTTCTGTCTTATGTTTTTAAGCATTGAGAGAGCTCAAGCACATTTCTCTTATGACCCCTACAATTATTAGAGAGGGGAAATTTTAATCCCATCATACAAGCAAAGATGGATAGACTGGTCCAGCGAGCCTGTGCTATCCCACATAGTGTAATGCCCACACACAATTTCCCCCCATTTTCCACCCCACACAGTCACACAGTTTCCTGGGAGAGGCAATCAGTGAATGCCTTAGGCCAATTTCGGAAAGAAACTCTGGAAAATTTCCACTTCAATCCACAAAGGTGGTCAAGAAGACTACATTGACTGGGTGAAACAAACCAAAATGACTCACCTAACTATATGTAGAGAAATTTGCCACCAGCAGGAACTCATCCAGGTCCCTTTTGAATGTTTGCAGCAATCTGCACTCACTGCATATGCAAGCAACTTATTCCAGAGGTTACTGACTCTCTGCAAAATGAAGTGCATCCTTGTAACCTAGTTCTATGTTTTTTTTAAAACTTATTCTTATGTCCCCTGGTCCTCCCTAATCTATCTAGATCAAATAATCAAACGGCGAAGAGGGGCCTGGCGAGGCCCCCATTGGATAGCCACACCATCCACAGGGGAGGCAGTGTGGAGATGTTGCCAGACCAAAAGTCACACGTCGCCAGCTCGTAATGGACTGGTCTCCTAAATGGAGGAAACTGTGGGATAGAGCTAATACTGGACACGTTTTGTGCGCCCATAAAGTCACATTTCCGGTGAACATTAAAATGATGCACAAGACACCAATGGCAAATGATGATTCATATATTTTACTGTAACAAAGTCACAAAAACTACCCCCACCAAAATAAAACCATATAATATACAACATTATGTAGCAGGGCACTAAACAACAATGAAACATCTTTACCACGGCAAGTTTCGGCTCGGGCCTGGGTTAACGCCAAGGGTCCTTCAACTTACATTTTTGCTGAAACTTGCAGTCGAGGGCACAAACTATTTTCAGGCGCTATGTTTAACGCCCCCTGCGATTAACGCCCCGAAACCGCAAACCCCAAAATCCAGCCCATAGATGTGGCCTGATCAAGGCCTTATTCAAAGAAACAATAATGTTTTTGTTGTATATTTAATTGATCTGGCAATACATCATAACAGCCTATTTATTTTCAAAGTTATCATACGGCACTGGTCATAGACCTTCATCAGCAAAACGATGGAAGGTGTTGTCGACAGTGCTATCAAGTGGCACTTACTCACCAATAACTTGCTCACCAATGCTCAATTTGGGTTCCTCCAGGACCACTCAGCTCAAGAACTCATTACAGCCTTGGTCCAAACATAGAAAAAAAGAGCTGAATTCCAGAGGCAAGGTGAGGTGAGAGCGACTGCCCTCGACATCAAGACAACATTCGACAGAGTGTGGCATAAATGACCCCTAGTAAAATTGAAGTCGATAGGTATCAGGGGGAAAATTCTCCACTGTCTGGGGTCATACCTAGCACAAAGGAAGATGGTTGTGATTGTTGGAGGGCAATCATCCCAGCCCCAGGATATCGTTACAGGAGTTCCTTAGGGCACTGTCCCATGCCCAATCTATCTTCTGCTGCTTCATCAATGACCAACATAAGGTCAGACGTGGGGATGTTCACTGATGATTGCACAGTGTTCAGTTCCATTTGTAACTCCTCAGATAATGAAGCAGTTCGTGCAGGAATGCAACATAACCTGGACGATATTCATGCTTGGGCAAGTAACATTCGTGCCACACATGTGCCAGGCAATAACTATCTCCAGCACGAGAGAGACTAACCACCACCCCTTGACATTTAACGAGATTACCACCGCCAAATCTCTCACTAGCAACGTCCTGGTGGTTACCATTGACCAGAAACTTAACTGGACCAGCCACATAAATACTGTGGTTACAAGAGCAGGTCAGAGGCTGGGTATTCTGCGGTGAGTGTCTCATCTCCCGACTCCCCAAAGCCTTCCCACAAGGCACAAGTAAGGAGTCTGATGGAATACCCTCCACTTGCCTGGATGAGTGCAGCTCCAACAACACTCAAAAAACTTAACACCATCCAGGAAAAAGCAGCCCGCTTGATTGGCACTCCATCCAGCACCTTAAACATTCACTCCTTCCACCATTGTCGCACCGCGGCTGCAGTGAGTACCATCTACAAGTTGCACTGCAGCAACTCACCAAAACTTCTTCGACTGCACCTCCCAAACCCATGACCTCTCCCATCTAGAAGAACAAGGGTAACAGGCGCATGAGAACACCATCATCTCCAAGTTCCCCTCCAAGTCACACATCATCCTGAGTTGGGAATATATCAACATTCCTTCAACATCACTGGGTCAATATCCTGGAACTCTCTCCCTCCCTATCAGCACTGTGGGAATACCTTCACCTCACGGACTGCAGCGGTTCAAGAAAGTGGCTCACCACCACCTTCTCAAGGGCAGTTAGGGATGGCCAATAAATGCTGGCCTTGCCAGTGACACCCACATCTCATGAACGCATATAAAAAACATTTACTCTATCACAATCCTTCATGATTTTGAACACCTCTATCAAATTTCCTCTTAAATTTCTCTGCTCTAAGCAAATGATGTTTGCTATTTTGCTAATCAAAATTATTTTAAACCCTGAACATTAATAAATAAAGCTTGTACATATTAGACACAGAAATAAAGTGAAAAAATAGACTTTTGTATCTGTTTTACATTTTAGAAATTTTTAGACATCTCACTCAAAAAACAGACAGATGGCATGTCTGCTTCGAGGGTGCTTGCCTCTTGCTTCCTCAGTCGCTCTTTATATGTTTTGCTTTTTTTTATCCAATCAAACTACTGTATCAATTGTGTGACACCTCCAGGAATCAATTTGAGCGGTCTGAATCTAATTGCTTTTGCCATCATTTAGCTATGCTTGGAGATACACAGTGTGCCATTTTCCGTGGCAAATCAAAATTGACTTTAAATTGACAACACACTAAAGAAATCATGTTATTGGGCCCTGAGTCCAACTGTAAACCACATGAAGTTACACCTGAAGCATTTGGATTTCCTTTATATTTGCACCCAGAAACATGCGTAAGGTGGGCACAAAGAAATTACGTGGCTTAAAAGATCGTGGAAGTATGGGTGTAAGCGAGTGACACACATAACTACAATATGCTCAAATCTGCTCAATTTTTTATGGCCACCTTTTGATTCTTTCACCCGAATATATCACTACCCATAAAACTGTCCCCCCTCGCATCCCACCCACCAAGTTACAGAGTCTCATATATGAGTTTACTGCAATTATGCTTGCTCAGAGGCTCACTTAAAATTACAACCAGATTTTCAGGCGCAGCAAGAAACAAAAGGGCTAGACTTTCAGCACATCATCACCCATTTAGCACCCATTTAGCACCCCTAAAAGAGCTGAAATTCAGGCTATCACCCATATTTGCTGAAAAGTGGAAACTAGCGCCCGATAACCCATTTATCGCTGGCCCAATTTTCGGCACTGCTGAATGAGCTGCATCGCCCAGCCTACTTAAAAAAATATGTGACATCATCCTTGTGCAAGGCCGAGAATAGTGCTCATAATGGAAACTTGCACCCTATAATGGCCCAGATTATCGCCGAGCGCTACTTTCGGCATTTCACCCACAAATCGCCCAAATGATCGCTGGCCCAAAAATAGGCTGAAGAAAAGCTGCAATAACTCGCCACTACTGGGAGGATCTGTAGTAAAAGGCTGTCAGGAGAATCAATTTGTGAGTGATTTTAAGGGCTTTTTTGACTTTTGCCAATCATCTAATCACTTTGTATTTGTGGAGGACAAATTAAGGGCATTTATAGCGATTTATAATGATGGCGGGAGACCTGTCATTTCTCAACCAGTATTGATCACTATTCACATGCTGCAGAATAGAGATGGGAGAATAAAATGAGAAAAGTTACATACAAGTACATTGCTCGAATGTCAGGGTTAATATTAATCATGGATTTTTCCCCCCTCTGGTCCGCAGTACGAGTAGAAGCAGGACTAGGGTATGTCATCCCATGAGGAAGGAAATGGAGTTCACCTCAGTTGGCTGATAGATTTTATTCTTACAAAGCAACAGGGGCTAGAATAAAAGAAAGGTTCTATAATATTATTGATGGGGACCAGATCCCCTGTTCTCTCTGACAACCCCCATGGGGAAAAATTCTTTGCCTGAAAAAAAATGCGCACGCACAGAACGGTCGTTGCTATGGACGCCGGCCTTGCACAACTGAATACATCACTAAGGCCCATTTCACATTGCTAAGGCTATTGCCCAAATTAAAAAGGCGAAACTAGTGATTTTTAAAATGGCCGATATTCCAGCGATCCTAAAAAATAAAAAAAGCACTAAGGCTGGAAATATCACCCATTTTGGGGTGATAGCGACCATCGTGGAAAGTCTAGCGAAGTAATTTTTCAAGAATTTTATTACAATTTTTTGAGCGTTTTATACAATTTATCCTCACCTGCAGTGAATTTTTTGTTTCTTTCATTGCATTTTTATGGCATTATATACTTAGAGAGGATAAGACCGCTAGTCCAGATGGATTGCATCCATGCATATTAAAAGTAGCTAGGGAAGAGATAGCAGATGCATTATTACATATACATATATAAAATCATTAGAAAAGTAAATAGTGCCCCATAGGACTAGCAAACAGGTAACGTGATTCCTATAGAAACATAGAAAAATAGAAACATAGAAAATAGGTGCAGGATTAGGCCATTCGGCCCTTCGAGCCTGCACCACCATTCAATAAGATGGCTGATCATTCACCTCAGTACCTCTTTCCTGCTTTCTCTCCATACCCCTTGATCCCTTTAGCCGTAAGGACCATATCTAACTCCATATCCAATGAACTAGCATCAACAACTCTCTGCAGTAGACAATTCCACAGGTTAACAACTCTCTGAGTGAAGACGTTTCTCCTCATCTCAGTCCTAAATGGGTTACCCCTTATCCTTAGACTGTGACCCCTGGTTCTGGACATCCCCAGCATCGGGAACATTCTTCCTGCCTCTAAACTGTCCAATCCCTTCAGAATTTTGTATGTTTCTATGAGATCCCCTCTCATCCTTCTAAACTCCACTGAATACAGGCCCAGTCGATCCAGTCTCTCCTCATATGTCAATCCTGCCATCCCGGGAATCAGTCTGGTGAACCTTTGCTGCACTCCCTCAATAGGAAGAAGGCGCTTCCTCAGATTAGGAGACCAAAACTGAACACAATATTCCAGGTGAGGCCTCACCAAGGCCCTGTACAACTGCAGTAGGACCTCCCTGCTCCTATACTCAAATCCCCTAGCTATGAAGGCCAACATACCATTTACCTTCTTCACTGCCTGCTGTACCTGCATGCCAACTTTCATTGACTGATGTACCATGACACCCAGGTCTCGTTGCACCTCCCTTTTCCTAATCTACCGTCATTCAGATAATATTCTGCCTTAGTGTTTTTGCCACCAAAGTGGATAACCTCACATTTATCCACATTATACTGCATCTGCCATGCATTTGCCCACTCACCTAACCTGTCCAAGTCACCCTGCAGCCTCTTAGCCTCCTCTTCACAGCTCACACCACCACTCAGCTTAGTGTCATCTGCAAACTTGGAGATATTACACTCAATTCCTTCATCTAAATCATTGATGTATAGTGTAAATAGCTGGGGTCCCAGCACTGAGCCCTGCGGCACCCCACTAGTCACTGCCTGCTATTCTGAAAAGGACCCCTTTATCCCGACTCTCTGCATCCTGTCTGCCAACCAGTTCTCTATCCACGTCAGTACATTATCCCCAATACCATGTGCTTTAAATTTGCACACCAATCTCTTGTGTGGGACCTTGTCAAAAGCCTTTTGAAAGTCCAAATACACCACATCCACTGGTTCTCCCTTGTCCACTCTACTAGTTACATCCTCAACAAATTCTAGAAGATTTGTCAAGCATGAATTCCCTTTCATAAATCGATGCTGACTTGGACCGATCCTGTCACTGCTTTCCAATTGTGCTGCTATTTCATCTTCAATAATTGATTCCAACATTTTCCCCAATACCGATGTCAGGCTAACTGGTCTATAATTACCTGTATTCTCTCTCCCTCCTTTTTAAAAAAGTGGTGTTACATTAGCTACCCCCTGTCCATAGGAACTGATCCAGAGTCGATAGACTGTTGGAAAATGATCACCAATGCATCCACTATTTCTAGGGCCACTTCCTTAAGTACTCTGGGATGTAGACTATCAGGCCCTGGGGATTTATTGGCCTTCAATCCCATCAATTTCCCTAACACAAATTCCTGACTAATAAGGATTTCCTTCAGTTCCTCTTTCTCACTAGACCATCGGTTCCCTAGTATTTCTGGAAGGTTATTTGTGTCTTCGTTCGTGAAGACAGAGCCAAAGTATTTGTTCAACTGGTCTGCCATTTTTTTGTTCTCCATTATAAATTCACCTGATTCTGACTGCAAGGGACCTACATTTGTCTTCACTAATCTTTTTCTCTTCACATATCTATAAAAGCTTTTGCAGTCAGTTTTTATGTTCCCGGCAAGCTTCCTCTCATTTTCCCCCTCCTAATTAAACCCTTTGTCCTCCTCTACTGAGTTCTAAATTTCTCCCAGTCCCCAGGTTTGCTGCTTTTTCTGGCCAATTTATATGCCTCTTCCTTGGATTTAACACCATCCTTAATTTCCCTTGTTAGCCACGGTTGAGCCGCCTTCCCTGTTTTATTTTTACTCCAGACAGGGATGTACATCCATGTGACCATTAAATGTTTGCCATTACCTAGCCACCGTCAACCCTTTAAGTATCACTCGCCAGTCTATTCTAGCCAATTCACGTCTCATTCCATCGAAGTTACCTTTCCTTAAGTTCAGGACCATTGTCTCTGAATTAACTGTGTCTCTCTCCATCTTAATAAAGAATTCTACCATATTATGGTCACTCTTCCCCAAGGGGCCTCGCACAACAAGATTGCTAATTAGTCCTTTCTCATTACACATCACCCAGTCTAGGATGGCCAGCTCTCTAGTTGGTTCCTCGAAATATTGGTCTCAAAAACCATCCCTAATACACTCCAGGAAATCTTCCTCCATCGTATTGCTACCAGTTTGGTTAGCCCAATCTATATTTGGATTAAAGTCGCCCATGATAACTGCTGTACCTTTATTGCACATATCCCTAATTTCTTGTTTGATGCTGTCCCCAACCTCATTACTACTATTTGGTGGTCTGTACACAACTCCCACTAGCGTTTTCTGCCCTTTGGTATTCTGCAGCTCCACCCATACAGATTCCACATCATCCAAGCTAATGTCCTTCCTTACTATTACTTTAATTTCCTCATTAACCAGCAATGCTACCCTTCCTCATTTTCCTTTCTCTCTATCCTTCCTGAATATTGAATACCCCTGGATGTTGAGTTCCCAGCCTTGGTCACCCGGGAGCCATGTCTCCGTAATCCCAATTATATCATATTCGTTAATTGCTGCCTGCGCAATTAATTCGTCCACCTTATTATGAATCCTCGCGTTGAAGCACAGAGCCTTCAGGCTTGTCTTTTTAACACACTTTTCCCCTTTAGAATTTTGCTGTAATGTGGCCCTTTTTGATATTTGCCTTGGGTTTCTCTGCCCTCCACTTTTACTTTTCTTCTTTCTATCTTTTGCTTCTGCCCCCATTCTACTTCCTTCTGTCTCCCTGCATAGGTTCCCATCCCCATAGGTTCCCATCCCATATAAAAATGGAGATAAAGCAAGTTCAGGGAACTATAGACCAATTAGTTTAACATCAGTCATAGGAATGATAATGAAATCCTTACTCAAAAACAATATAATAAAAAATAGTCAGAACAGATTCCAAAAGGGAAGATCATGCTTGATCAACCATATTGAATTCTTTGAAGAAGTAA
This sequence comes from Pristiophorus japonicus, assembly GCF_044704955.1. Taxonomy (NCBI): domain Eukaryota; kingdom Metazoa; phylum Chordata; class Chondrichthyes; family Pristiophoridae; genus Pristiophorus; species Pristiophorus japonicus. The sequence goes on along the minus strand of NC_091987.1, from coordinate 69,291,401 downwards.
CAGAAAGGGTAGATAAGGGTAATGTAGTAGATGCAATATATTTGTATTCCTTAGAAATATTCGATAAGGTACTACATAGTAGACTCATAATTAAGGTCAGAACACGTTGAGTCAGGAGACAAGTAGCAGAATGAATAGCAAGCTGGCTACAAAACAGAAAACAGAAAGGGTTTAAGGTAGTTTCTCAGATTGGCAAATAGTGAGAAGTGGTGTTCCACAAGGCTCTGCGCTGGGAGCACTGTTGTTCACCATTTACATAAACAATTTGGACTCAGGAATCAGATGTCACAAAATTGGGGGGTGGGTGTAATTAATACAGAAGAAGATTGTGACAAAAAACAGAAGGACATTAATAAACTTGCAGAATGGATGTGTAATTGTCAAATGAACGTCAATATAAATAAATGTGCGGTAGTAAATTTTGGTAAGAAGAATAAGGAGGCCACATACTCCTTGGAAAAAAAGGGGGGAATTTTTTGGGTGGGTCAGTGGACACATTTGACTGTGGGTCTGGTGGGAAAATGTTTTTTGATAACGGGTTGGGACCCCGCTGTCAACCACCGCCACACATCTTTCCTAAATGTCAGGTCTGTCAGTGCTGAGCAGACCGACACACAGCGGCGGGGAAGCAATTCAGGTCATTATGACTTTGTTAACAGCTCAATAAGATGTATTTTGAGCTCACCTTTACATTTACGAGGTCGCCCATGCGGTCCACGCTATTCGGGGATCACGTCAGGTAAGGACGGTGAGAGTTAAATGACCAGGGAATCATCTCATTACTTGACAGCTGGAAATGTGCTGTAAAAGCTCTTATCTCATAGTTGTTCACTTTCCAAGCTCAGATACTGTTGCTTACTGCATCTGGAACACAGATTGAGCTTTATGCAGGCTGCAAGTGTTTGGAGCAAACTCTGTATCCAGTGTCACCTTATTGGAACAACCATTGACGGATTGCTTCTTTCATCTCAAGTTCACCTACCATCTGTTATAGATACAGTTTATACTATCTCACCTTGATCCTCAGAATCCCACCACGATCAGCCCCAACACCAACAGCACCAGACACACCAGCAGCACCAACCTTCTCCTCAATCAATTGATGCTGCAAAAGACAGAGGGCATCAGCACCTGACCACATTGCTGCCCTGGAAGCCAGGGATGGTCTCACCATGGCTACATTTACTTCACTTGACGCTATACACCCTGACTGCCACATGATACACTAGGTTGGCACCACCCCACACCGACACCAAAAAAACATCCCTACATTGCCCAAGCCAGTCCTTTCACATCATAACCATTTGTGGGTAGCGGGGGAGGGGAGAGGGGCGTTCTGTTATGTCTCATCATTCACTGCAACTCACTAAGCCAAGATAAAGCCTAAGCTAAAGATTTCAATGTTTCACAGCACATTAACAGAAACTTCACATTAACATTTGCTAAAACCCTTCTGTGTTGTTAATTGGTATGATTGCACTAGGATGACTGTGAGTGTGAGGAGTGGCTAGTGAGATGGGGAAGTGATAACATAGATAGAGAGACATGGGTGGAGGTGCAAGGTAAGTTGGTGTGAGTAAGGATGTGCAGGAGTCGGATCGGGAAGGCAAAGTGATGGGGATGTGATGAGTGGCACAGCACGATGAGGTTGAGTGTGGCTCTGCAGTAACGTTCTGTGATCTACTGAGATCATTGAAAGGTTTGCACCATTGCAGCCCGGGTCCTCCTGGTGACATCCCTGCTTGTGTCCTCCTGTGCACTGCAAAAGCAGGCTGCGATGGTTTCCTGGAGAAGGGAAGAGAACCTCCCTGCGTGCTGTGACAGTGATGGGAGAGCCTGGATGCAGCCATGCACCTTTGTACAGTGCTTGTCAGTGTTTGCAGCATCTGAATGTTGTAGAACACTGACAACACAAATAATTTGCGCATGGTCCCTTTTAAGGAAATCGGCTGATGACGCGTCATCAAATGACATCATCAGACTTGCTTCCTTCAATTGGCCAGCAAACGTGCTGTGCAGGCTTAACAAGCTCAATCAAGATGAACTTTTTCTTGCAGCGAGATGAAGACAGCCCACCATCAACCTCTCCCACCACGGACCAGCCCAGGTAGGGGAAATCGCAGCCTTAGAGCTGGAAATTCATCAATTTTCTGCCCATTTACTACCGTTTTACTGCGGATAAAATAATTTACTGGCGAAATATCGTCGTTTTTGAAGGATACAGTAATTTACTGCCGGCGGTAAATTCATCAGTGGTTGTCTGCCTGCGTTAAAAAATACCATTGACCCTTTTTTTTCACCGTTTTTATGACGCCAATCGATGCGCAACGCCCAAAAATTACCGTCGGCGGTAATTTCGTCAATACTGCCATTTTTTCCACCGGCCTAAAAAACCACTGTGAAAACTGAAGTCTTACCTGCTCGGACCCTCGACACAACCAACGGTAATGACACCATTTTGAAAAACGGAGCAGAAATTCAGTGTGTTAAAGGATGTTGAGAGAAGGCTGCGTTTTACACAGTGAGTTTTATGTGAGTTCATAGTTCATTTCCAAGGCTACTTGACCACATTGGAGGACATTTGAGGACATCTGAGGATATTTGACGACATTTGAGGACATTTAAAAGAATGGGCCTATAATATCTCTACTAATAATGCTGGCTATTTTTTCTATACAGAACAGAGCTGGAAGAAGGTTTATTCAAAAACATTATGAGCATAATTAAAGAGCTTGCAGACTTATGGGGAGGAGGCCTTATCCCCAACGAGCTTTCAGGGAACAGCGCTCATACCTGCACCTGTCTGAGGCACAGTGCGTTAGAAGGCTTTGCTTTCGAAAAGAGGTAGTCACAGAGATATGTCAGCTCATTAAGGCAGACCTACAGCCCACCACCACCAACAGGACTGCACTACCCATCGAGGTAAAGGTGACTGTGGCACTTGCCTTCTATGCCTCCAGCTCCTTTCAGGCATCAGCGGGGGACATATGCTCCATCTTGCAGAATGCTACACATTGCTGCATTCGCCAGGTGACAACTGCACTGTACGCACACAGGAGGGGCTTTATAAACTTCCCAATAACCAGGGAGGGACAGATTGAGAGGGCTGTGGATTTTGCACGAATTGCTGGCTTCCCCAAGGTTCAGGGTGCCATTGACTGTACACACATTGCCCTGTAAGCACCTTTACAGGAGCCAGAGGTTTACCGAAACCGAAAGGAATGCCACTCCCTGAAAGTACAGATCGTCTGCGACCATACGCAGCGCATCATGGCAGTCAATTCCCAATTTCCAGGGAGCATCCATGATGCTTTCATCTTGCATGAGAGCAGTGTCTCTAACCTGTTTGAACGTCAGACACAAGGCCACAGCAGGATGCTGGGGGACAAAGGTTATGGCCTCAGCACCTGGCTCATGACCCCCCCACTTCGGAACCTTCAGACAGAAGCCGAGCATCGCTACAATAACAGCCATATAGCCACATGCAACATCGTCAAAAAGACAATTGGAATGCTCAAGCAGCGCTTCCGATGCCTGGACCACTCTGGAGGCTGCCTGCCATACCACCCTCAGCAGGTCGCTGAGCTCATTGTGCTGTGCTGCATACTACACAACTTAGCCATCATAAGGGAACAAGATTTGCCACTGGGGACTGCAGGACCACCTGAGGAGAGAGAGGAGGAGGAGGACGACAATGAGGAGGAGGAAGATGAGGAGCCTGGCATTGAACACATGCCACCACCCCCATCACTACGACAGGGGAGGCCTCGTGGAGCTTACGACAGCAGCTCATAAATCACGCTTTGCTTTACCGGTGAAAGTTACATTTCACCTTTGCCTGCCCACTCTATCCCACCATGTTGACTATTACCCCTCTTATTCTAAAATGAGATACGCACAAGAATGGTTAAATTGAACAAAAGGATTTAAAAACATTAACATTTTGAAACATTTGAACATTTGAACATTGTTGAAACTTTAATTTTAAAAGTTAAAAAAATAAAAACATTTCAAATATTTTTTAACGTTTTTAATCAAATAACTACAACCATAACAAAGAACAAAACAACCCTCGCACCTCCCCCCCCACCCACCCCCGCCGCACCAAACTTCTTTTTAGCTGCGGCCACTTCTTCCCGCCCCCCTCATCGTAACCCCCCGCCCATTCGCTTCCTACACCTACCCATACCCACGTTGGGACCATGCTGTTGTGCAGCAAGGCGTACAGAGCACTGCTGTTGTCAGTGGATAGACAATGGCGATGCCATGTGTGGATCCACTGAAGAAGCTGGGGTATGGATGGCCCAGCTTCTGAGTTCGACGGCTCTTGTTCTACCTCCCCACTCACAATGCTGTCGGTCTGGCTGGTATGACACTGGGGGCTGCAGTGCCAAAAGTCAAGACCATCAATTGCCATAGGGCATTGACAGCCTCAGTGTTCTCCTGGATCGCAGCAACCATCTACGACATGTCTGCAGTTTGTCTCTCAGACTGTATTGTGATGTTGCCGCAAATGACACCCAGGACTCCCTTGACAGTCCCACTATGTCCAGGTGTGCGTCTGCCTGTCCTTCAGCAGACCACTTTGCCGACTCAACCTCCGTAGAGATGGCATATGGGATTCTACCCTGGGAGTGCGTTGTTGCACACCACTTGGTCCCGCTGTCTTGGAGGCGGGGAAGCCTCGAAATGTGGCTTCCTCCGAGGAAGTTATGGCCGCAGCTAAAACAGGTGCTGACTCCTCCAACCCCTCCTCCACCTCCCCCTACACCCCCACTGACAACACCCATCCCCCTCAACAGCTTGACCATGTTGTTCCTTTAATGGGTCCTGTAGGCACCTCTCATCCTCGTCTTCCCCTTACTCTTCCTTTTCATCTTCCTCTTGGACCCACGTATGAAGGAATGAGGTGAAGGCTTGCATCTGGCGATGAGGCGTATGTGACTCCTCATCAAATAGAAAACAACAGATGAGTGGTTAGCAGCAAGGAAGGGGCAGGGTGACATGAGTTTGGTCACATAGCGCAGGCTTATTTGAAGGACCACCACTACTGCATTATATGTCATTGAGTGGCAATACATGAAATTACCCGAACCAGAGTCCACAGACACTACATGACATTACATGACCCCAATCCAACCCAGGGATTTTGCAGGACTTACCCTCAGTTCCAGTCATGGGATCAGCACCCGCATGGGTAGTTGATCTTCTTCAGGCACCAACCAGGGTGCTCCATGTGCTCCTCCATGTCAGTCAACGGCAACGTGTTGGCTGGACCATCATCTGTCCGTCGCTGTTCCTTTCGATTGTCAGCCAGCTTTTTCTGCAAAAATGACAATAGCAATGGTTAACTAAATTGCCCTTCTGCTCTTGTGGCACACACAGATAGCTATCAAAACACTTATAACATACTGTGTGCATTTAATACAGTCTTCTGTTTCATGGCCCATTAAACTGTACGTGGATCACGAAGAAGACATCGAAGTGCAGAAACATCTTTTAAGATCTCAGAAAGCCATCTTAATAATATATAAAGATCATTCATGGCAAATGAGGTGCAACACTAAGCCTATCTACAGCAACATGTGTCAGATTTATAATGTAAATAATCAAGGAGTGCATGAATAAAAATATTATTTACTCTCGCAGACGTGCAAAGGTCATTCCACCTCTTCCTGCATTGCTGGAAGTCCCTGTGGATATTGTCTGCTGAGGACACCTCCTTAGCAACAGCAGTCCACAACCTTCTTGCAATGGCTGGGGATGGTTTAGCTCAACCACTCCTACTGAACTGCCTCCATCTACTTTCTACTGCTGTCTCAAGTGCCTCTTGGGCATCCAAACTAAACTTTCTGGCACTCTGCCTTTCGAGCTCAACCTGCTGCATCTTCTCCTTTCAAAATTCTCTCAACACTGGATGACAAACAAATGGACCTTCTGTGCATGTGCAGATGCACTGACCAGAACACGTGACCAGAATCGCAGGGGAAAAAAACCAGAAAAAAAAATTGCGCATGCACAGACGCTCCATTTGTTTTCAGCACCAAAAAATCAAATCGTGTAAGGCTGAAAAAAATGTTACCACTACCACCGGTCAATGTTTGACCAAACTAGCAGCCTTCAGTCATGGTGGTATTTCGTTGGCTAAAAAGAAAACTCGATCCGCAAATACCACCGAAATTCCACCAAAAAACCGGTGGTAGCAGTTTTTGATGAATTTCCAGCCCAATGTGTTTCAATGTTGTAGAGCAACAGAGGGATCTAGGGGGTAAAGATAAACAAATCACTGAAAGTAGTGACACAGATTAATAAGGCCATAAAAAAGCAAACAATGCACTGGGGTTCATTTCTAGAGGGATAGAATTGAAAAACAGAGAAGTTATGTTAAACTTGTATAGAATCTTGGTTGGACCATACTTGGGTTGTTTGAGTATGAATGTTCCTCCTGGTCCCACAAAAATTTAAGAATAGAATTCCAAAACATACTGCTCGTCACCTGGAAATATTAAGACATGCATGCACTCTGCATACTCAGCTTATTTCTTCATGAAAATTGAAATTGGGATCCTACAACCGATGTAGATCCCCGGTTTGCATATTTAAACAGCCTCCTGACTGTTTTGGGTGGGTGTGCTGGGTTCCCATTTAAAGCTGTCTGAAAGGTGAATCAGGTGGGAGAAATGGCTGTCTGAGGTCCCCATAGATTTTCCTCTGCTGGTCAGCAATTTTTTTTAGGTGAGGAAGGGACAGCCGGCAGTAGAAATTACCCCGACCTCTCCTGCAGTGTATTAATTCACTTTGCCATCTTTTCATTCTTTAATCCAATAATGCTGAATGAGCAAGGTTTTTACAGCATGAGAGTGATTAAATATTTGACACCGAGTTCTTCAGGCCATGGATTAGCTCAACATTTTTTGAAGTCTTAAAATTAAATATCAGAAAACTAAACAGCATGTGGATTTCCTTAGGGTATCCTTTGTGGAATCTAAATGGGTAGAGCTGCAGAACACCAAAGGGCAAAAAACATTAGTGGGAGTTGTGTACAGGCCTCCAAACAGTAATAGTGATGTTGAGGAGGGCATCAAACAGAAAATTAGGGGTGCATGCAATAAAGGTGCAGCAGTTATAATGGGTGACTTTAATATGCATATAGATTGGGCTAACCAAACTGGAAGCAATACGGTGGAGGACGATTTCCTGGAGTGCATAAGGGATGGTTTTCTAGACCAATATGTCGAGGAACCAACTAGGGGGGAGGCCATCTTAGACTGGGTGTTGTGTAATGAGAGAGGATTAATTAGCAATCTTGTTGTGCGAGGTCCCTTGGGGAAGAGCGACCATAATATGGTGGAATTCTACATTAGGATGGAGAATGAAACAGTTAATTCAGAGACCATGGTCCAGAACTTAAAGAAGAGTAACTTTGAAGGTATGAGGCGTGAATTGGCTAGGATAGATTGGCGAGTGATACTTAAGGGATTGACAGTGGATGGGCAATGGCAGACATTTAGAGACCGCATGGATGAACTACAATTGTACATCCCTGTCTGGTGTAAAAATAAAAAAGGGAAGGTGGCTCAACCGTGGCTATCAAGGGAAATCAGGGATAGTATTAAAGCCAAGGAAGTGGCATACAAATTGGCCAGAAATAGCAGCGAACCCGGGGACTGGGAGAAATTTAGAACTCAGCAGAGGAGGACAAAGGGTTTGATTAGGGCAGGGAAAATAGAGTACGAGAGGAAGCTTGCAGGGAACATTAAGACGGACTGCAAAAGCTTCTATCGAAATGTAAAGAGAAAAAGGTTAGTAAAGACAAACGTAGGTCCCCTGCAGTCAGAATCAGGGGAAGTCATAACTGGGAACAAAGAAATGGCAGACCAATTGAACAAGTACTTTGGTTCGGTATTCATTAAGGAGGACACAATCAACCTTCCAGATATAAAAGGGGTCAGAGGGTCTAGTAAGAAGGAGGAACTGAGGGACATCCTTATTAGTCGGAAAATTGTGTTGGGGAAATTGATGGGAATGAAGGCCGATAAATCCCCAGGGCCTGACGGACTGCATCCCAGAGTACTTAAGGAGGTGGCCTTGGAAATAGCAGATGCATTGACAGTCATTTTCCAATATTCCATAGGCTCTGGATCAGTTCCTATGGAGTGGAGGGTAGCCAATGTAACCCCACTTTTTAAAAAAGGAGGGAGAGAGAAAACAGGGAATTATAGACCGGTCAGCCTGACATCGGTAGTGGATAAAATTATGGAATCAATTATTAAGGATGTCACAGCAGCGCATTTGGAAAGAGGTGACATGATAGGTCCAAGTTAGCATGGATGTATGAAAGGGAAATCATGCTTGACAAATCTTCTGGAATTTTTTGAGGACGTTTCCAGTAGAGTGGACAAGGGAGAACCAGTTAATGTGGTGTATTTGGACTTTCAGAAGGCTTTCGACAAGGTCCCACACAAGTGATTAATGTGCAAAGTTAAAGCACATGGGATTGGGGGTAGTGTGTGATGTGGATTGAGAACTGGTTGGCAGACAGGAAGCAAAGAGTAGGAGTAAATGGGTACTTTTCAGAATGGCAGGCAGTGACTAGTGGAGTACCGCAAGGTTCTGTGCTGGGGCCCCAGCTGTTTACATTGTACATTAATGATTTAGACGAGGGGATTAAATGTAGTATCTCCAAATTTGTGGATGACACTATGTTGGGTGGCAGTGTGAGCTGTGAGGAGGATGCTATGAGGCTGCAGAGTGACTTGGATAGGTTAGGTGGAAAGGCAAATGCATGGTAGATGAAGTACAATGTGGATAAATGTGAGGTTATCCACTTTGGTGGTAAAAACAGAGAGGCAGACTATTATCTGAATGGTGACAGATTAGGAAAAGGGGAGGTGGAACGAGACCTGGGTGTCATGGTACATCAGTCATTGAAGGTTGGCATGCAGGTACAGCAGGCGGTTAAGAAAGCAAATGGCAAGTTGGCCTTCATAGCTTGGGAATTTGAGTATAGGAGCAGGGAGGTCTTACTGCAGTTGTACAGAGTCTTAGTGAGGCCTCACCTGGAATATTGTGTTCAGTTTTGGTCTCCTAATCTGAGGAAGGACGTTCTTGCTATTGAGGGAGTGCAGCGAAGGTTCACCAGACTGATTCCGGGGATGGCTGGGCTGACATATGAGGAGAGACTGGATCAACTGGGCATTTATTCACTGGAGTTCCGAAGGATGAGAGGGGTTCTCATAGAAACGTATAAGATTTTGACGGAACTGGACAGGTTAGATGCGGGAAGAATGTTCCCGATGTTGGGGAAGTCCAGATCCGGGGACATAGTCTTAGGATAAGGGGTAGGCCCTTTCGGACTGAGATGAGGAGAAACTTCTTCACTCAGAGAGTTGTTAACCTGTGAAATTCCCTGCCGCAGAGAGTTGTTGATGCCAGTTCATTGGATATATTCAAGAGGGAGTTAGATATAGCCCTTACGGCTAAGGGGATCAAGGGATATGGAGAGGAAGCAGGAAAGGCGTACTGAGGGAATGATCAGCCATGATCTTATTGAATGGCGGTGCAGGCTCAATGGGCCAAATGGCCTACTCCTGCACCTATTTTCTATGTTTCTATGTTTCATAGCGAGGGGATTTGAGTACAGAGGCAGGGAGGTGTTAATACAGTTGTACAGGGCCTTGGTGAGACCACACCTGGAGTATTATGTACAGTTTTGGTCTCCTAACTTGAGGAAGGACATTCTTGCTATTGAGGGAGTGCAGCGAAGGTTCACCAGACTGATTCCCGGGATGGCGGGACTGACATATCAAGACAGACTGGATCAACTGGGCTTGTATTCACTTGAGTTCTAAGAATGAGAGGGGATCTCATAGAAACGTTTAAAATTCTGACGGGTTTAAACAGGTTAGATGCAGGAAGAATGTTCCCAATGTTGGGGAAGTCCAGAACCAGGGGTCACAGTCTAAGGATAAGGGGTAAGCCATTTAGGACCGAGATGAGGAGAAACTTCTTCACCCAGAGAATGGTGAACCTGTGGAATTCTCTACCACAGAAAGTTGTTGAGGCCAATTCACTAAATATATTCAAAAAGGAGTTAGATGTAGTCCTTACTACTCGGGGGATCAAGGGGTATGACGAGAAAGCAGGAATGAGGTACTGAAGTTGCATGTTCAGCCATGAACTCATTGAATGGCGGTGCAGGCTCGAAGGGCCAAATGGCCTACTGCTGCACCTATTTTCTATGTTTCTATGTTTTGTCCAATTATTTGAAAATGTCCCAATATAGAAAATGGTGAAAAATAGTAATTTTTTAACTTCAAATCTAGCATGATTCAAAGGTGGATTTGAGAAACACATCTTTTTCTGAAACGGAATTAAATCAAAATCTGATCTCATTTGTTCATCCTTATCAGTATCTCCTACCACTCTGTGATTATGATCTCACACTTCTTAGAACATAAGAACATAAGAACATAAGAATTAGGAACAGGAATAGGCCATCTAGCCCCTCGAGCCTGCTCCGCCATTCAAAAAGATCATGGCTGATCTGGCCGTGGACTCAGCTCCACTTACCCGCCCGCTCCCCATAACCCTTAATTCCCTTATTGGTTAAAAATCTATCTATCTGTGATTTGAATACATTCAATAAACTAGCCTCAATTGCTTCCTTGGGCAGAGAATTCCACAGATTCACAACTCTCTGGGAGAAGAAATTCCTTCTCAACTCGGTTTTAAATTGGCTCCCCCGTATTTTGAGGCTGTGCCCCCTAGTTCTAGTCTCCCCGACCAGTGGAAACAACCTCTCTGCCTCTATCTTGTCTATCCCTTTCATTATTTTAAATGTTTCTATAAGATCACCCCTCATCCTTCTGAACTCCAACGATTAAAGACCCAGTCTACTCAATCTATCATCATAAGGTAACCCCCTCATCGCCGGAATCAGCCTAGTGAATCGTCTCTGTACCCCCTCCAAAGCTAGTATATCCTTCCTTAAGTAAGGTGACCAAAACTGCACACAGTACTCCAGGTGTGGCCCCACCAATACCCTGTACAGTTGCAGCAGGACCTCCCTGATTTTGTACTCCATCCCTCTCGCAATGAAGGCCATCATTCCATTCGCCTTCCTGATTACGTGCTGCACCTGCAAACTAACTTTTTGGGATTCATGCACAAGGACCCCCAGGTCCCTCTGCACCGCAGCATGTTGTAATTTTTCCCCATTCAAATAATATTCCCTTTTACTGTGTTTTTTTTCCAAGGTGGATGACCTCACATTTTCCAACATTGTATTCCATCTGCCAAACCTTAGCCCATTCGCTTAACCTATCTAAATCTCTTTGCAGCCTCTCTGTGTCCTCTACACAACCCGCTTTCCCACTAATCTTTGTGTCATCTGCAAATTTTGTTACACTACACTCTGTCCCCTCTTCCAGGTCATCTATGTATATTGTAAACAGTTGTGGTGCCAGCACCGATCCCTGTGGCACACCACTAACCACCGATATCCAACCCGAAAAGGACCCATTTATCCCGACTCTCTGCTTTCTGTTAGCCAGCCAATTCTCTATCCATGCTAATACATTTCCTCTGACTCCGCATACCTTTATCTTCTGCAGTAACCTTTTGTGTGGCACCTGATCGAATGCCTTTTGGAAATCTAAATACACCACATCCATCGGTACACCTCTATTTACCATGCTCGTTATATCCTCAAAGAATTCCAGTAAATTAGTTAAACATGATTTCCCCTTCATGAATCCATGTTGCGACTGCTTGATTGCACTATTCCTATCTAGATGCCCCGCTATTTCTTCCTTAATGATAGCTTCAAGCATTTTCCCCACTACAGATCTTAAACTAACCGGCTTATAGTTACCTGCCTTTTGTCTACCCCCTTTTTTAAACAGAGGCGTTGCATTAGCTGCTTTCCAATCCGCTGGTACCTCCCCAGAGTCCAGAGAATTTTGGTAGATTATAACGAATGCATCTGCTATAACTTCCGCCATCTCTTTTAATACCCTGGGATGCATTTCATCAGGACCAGGGGACTTGTCTACCTTGAGTCGTATTAGCCTGTCCAGCACTACCCCCCTGGTGACAGTGATTGTCTCAAGGTCCTCCCTTCCCACATTCCCGTGACCAGCAATTTTTGGCATGGTTTTTGTGTCTTCCACTGTGAAGACCGAAGCAAAATAATTGTTTCAGGTCTCAGCCATTTCCACATTTCCTATTATTATATCTCCCTTCTCATCTTCTAAGGGACCAACATTTACTTTAGTCACTCTCTTCCGTTTTATATGTCGGTAAAAGCTTTTACTATCTGTTTTTATGTTTTGCGCAAGTTTACTTTCGTAATCTATCTTTCCTTTCTTTATTGCTTTCTTAGTCATTCTTTGCTGTCGTTTAAAATTTTCCCAATCTTCTAGTTTCCCACTAACCTTGGCCACCTTCTACACATTGGTTCTTACTTGTTATTTATTTATCCCAGGCCTCTCCTCATCCCAAAATCTCAACTCTTTCATGAAACATATCACTGTGTAAAAAAAAACTGAATCAAAATCAGGAGATCACAAAAGAAGAAGAAATTATTAAAACCAAGAGACAACGAGAAATAGAAAATAAATTGAGGCAAAATCAAAATGCAGGAATGAGCAAAGGAGCAGAACTGGAGAGATTTTTTCTAAGTGGAATCATACAGGAAGATGACAGGCTGAGGAGCGTAAGCAAAGAGGAAAGAAAAAGTGAAACAATGAAATGAAAAAAAATAAAGAAATAAAATGGGTTTGAAAAACAATGTAACAAACAATCGAAAAGGATTGTACGTGTGAAGAGGAAACAGGGGAAGAGAAAATAAAACAATAAAGATATTGTACATCAATGAACGCATATGAAGAGTCCTTGGTGATTTTGAAACACCATTCATCAGACAAAACACACACTAAGGTCTTCTGTTAGTTTCCAGGATGCTGTACTTGCTTTGAAAGCTTATCTTAGAAAGCACTGCTTTCCACACATACAGATAAGCTCTCAAAGCAGACACTCCATCATGGTAACCATATTTACGAGCTTGTTTCCCTCGTGATATGCATTCTTCTGCAGTGTGCTTTCCACTTTTTGTTTAAGGCTATATGCTTCAACCAATTAACCTTTTAACAGGATTAATGCCAATGGGAAGTACCATGACAATTTGGTAGAATTTCATTTCACATTCTTGCAATTCATAATGTTAACATATTTATGTTTTTGAAGGATCAGTGATGAGATATTTGAAGCAATAATTTAAACAGCACAGTGATTTATAATAAACGTTTGTTATTTAATCTTCTCCCATTCAAAACTGAAAGTCAATCTTTCCTGTTGGATACAATGGGCCCGGAACTTGCGGTCCTGATGACGGCGAACTGGCTGTGTTGTGGCCCTTCAGCTTCTACCTTAACCCAATGTGTATTTACTCATCTTTATTTCGCTCTTTGCAAAAAATATTTAAAATGATTGATTATTTGTGCTTCCTATTCCGTGGTTCTCTGTCTGTGAGAATTGTGCATTGTAATTGGCTGCTTAGACAGCTTGTTGTTATCACATCAGCTCGCATTATGGGATTCCCACTACATTATGTTGATTTCAACTGCACATCACAAAAGCTGAACTTCTTGCCACATAGATCACATTAGTGAATTACCAGTGTATTACTAGTGTATAGTGGTGACTATCAAGCGGACTGCTTTGTCTTGGATGGTGTTGATCTTCTTGAGTGTTGTTGGAGCTGCACTCATCCAGGTAAGTGGAGAGTATTCCATCACACTCCTGACTTGTGCCTTGCAGATGGTAGAAAGGCTTTGGGGAGTCAGAAGGTGAGACACTCACCGCAAAATACCCAGCCTCTGACCTGCTCTTGACACCACAGTATTTATGTGGCTGGTCCATTTAAGTTTCTGGTCAATGGTGACCCCCAGGATGTTGATGTTGGAGGATTCGATAATGGTAATGCCGTTGAATGTCAAGGGCGGTGGTTAGACTCTCGCTTGTTGGAGATGGACATTGCCTGGCACTTGTGTGGCACAAATGTTACTTGCCACTTATCAGCCCAAACCTGAATGTTGTCCAGGTCTTGCTGTATGCGGGCATGGACTGCTTCATTATCTGAGGAGTTGCGAATGGAAATGAACACCCTCATCAGTGAACATCCTCACTTCTGACCTTATGATGGAGGGAAGGTCATTGATGAAACAGTTGAAGATGATTGGACCTGGGACACTGCCCTGAAGAACTCCTGTAGGATTGTCCTGGAATCTTAAAGAATTAAAGATTAGTAACCTGGTCACTGCTGCGAACAACCCAGGACAAAAATGTTGTTTATTTTCTTTGAAAACTTTCTTTTATTAGCTATAAAAATATTGGACATGCCATAAAAGGCTGTTTGACAGAGCGGTTTGAGGTCATGTGAAGAAACCGCCAGAAATACATCCAACCAGAGTTGTCAACCCTACCTTGGATACACACTTTTTCAAGTTCAGTGTGTAGAGCAGGTAAGCTTTTGGATCATAGAGGACAGAAGTGCATTTATGGAAACTGCTGTAAAACCATTGAGGGAAATGTTGCTAAAATCCCTGGGGTAATTTTGATTTTGGGCAATCGTGTATGATGGGTGATGTTGATTCTGCTGCCTGTTATACATTTCTTCCAATTTTCATTGACTTCAATGGCAATAAAAATCAGACGAGATGTATAACAGGTGGCTGAATCGGTGTCACTCATTTTACACTATCGCCCAAAGTCAAAATGACCCCACTTGAAATTATAACATGCATAAATAAATCATCATCATCATCATAGGCGGTCCCTCAAAAGAGGATGACTTGCTTCCACATGAGTTCACAGATGTTCCAATGAAGGACCCGATGTTCCAGTCCTGAACTCCAATTGCAGGGGTGGAAGATGCCTGTGTGTGGATTTTTTTTAACGTGTGGTGACCGTTGCACATCAGCCACCACATGGGCTTTACAGAGCTAGACCTTTATCCAGTGGCAAAAGTTAACCAGGACGACTGGATACCTGCTCTGCTGCACGGACCTAATGCACATACATATCGCAGTGTGGGCTGGTCTGTGCTGCCCATGGGCCCCCGGCTCTTCTGGGCCCCATACCCTCATTCGCCGCACCTCCACCACGGTCTCTTACTGCTCCTCTGTCACCACACCTCCGCCACGATCTCCCGCCGCACCTCCGCACTAAACATTCACCGGACCTCCGCCACGATCAAAAAACTGAATCTCAGCCATGAACCCTCATCACTCCTCTGCCTCGATCACTCGCCGCATCTCGCCACATCCATCCCGCTCCTCTGCTGTACCAGGGCCCCGCCGACGCTCCTGCCCACGCTCCAAACCGCGACCTGGGTCCTGATGACATCACCCAATCACCCACCTCGAAGCCGTCGCACACTTGGAGCAGCTTGCGCTTGAGAGTAACGCAGTTAATTCAGAAACTAGGGTCCTAAACTTAAGGAAAGCTAACTTTGACTGTATGAGCTGTGAATTGGCTAAAATAGACTGGCAAATGATACTTAAAGGGTTGACGGTGGATAGGCAATGGCAAACATTTATAGATCACATGGATGAACTTCAACAGTTGTACATCCCTGTCTGGAGTAAAAATAAAACAGGGAAGGTGGCTCAACCGTGGCTAACAAAGGAAATTAAGGATAGTGTTAGATCCAAGGAAGAGGCTTATAAATTGGCCAGAAAAAGTAGCAAACCTGAGGACTGGGAGAAATTTAGAATTCAGCAGAGGAGGATAAAGGGTTTAATTGGGAGGGGGTAAATAGAGTATGAGAGGAAGCTTGCCGGGAACATAAAAATTGACTGCAAAAGCTTCTGTAGATAGGTGAAGAGAAAAAGATTGGTGAAAACAAACGTAGGTCCTTGCAGTCGGACTCAGGTGAATTAATAATGAGGAACAAAGAAATGGCAGACCAATTGAACAAATACTTTGGTTCTGTCTTCACGAAGGAAGACACAAATGACCTTCCGGATATACTAGGGGACCGAGGGTCTAGTGGGAAGGAGGATCTGAAGGATATCCTTATTGGCAGGAAATTGTGTTGGGGAAATTGATGGGATTGAAGGCCGATAAATCCCCTGGGCCTGATTGTCTGCATCCCAGAAGGAGGTGGCCCAAGAAATAGTGGATGCATTGGTAATCATTTTCCAACAGTCTATCGACGCTGGATCAGTTCCTATGGACTGGAGGGTAGCTAATGTAACACCACTTTTTTAAAAAGGAGGGAGAGAGAAAATGGGTAATTATAGGCCGGTTAGCCTGACATCAGTAGTGGGGAAAATGTTGAAATCTATTATTAAGGATGAAATAGCAGTGCATTTGGAAAGCGGTGATAGGATCGGTCCAAGTCAGCATGGATTTATGAAAGGGAAATCATGCTTGACCAATCTTCTGGAATTTTTTGAGGATGTAACTAGTAGAGTGGACAAGGGAGAACCAGTGGATGTGGTGTATTTGGATTTTCAGAAGGCGTTTGACAAGGTCCTACACAAGAGATTGATGTGCAAAGTTAGAGCACATGGGATTGGGGGTAGTGTGCTGACATGGATTGAGAACTGGTTGTCAGACAGGAAGCAAAGAGTAGGAGTAAATGGGTACTTTTCAGAATGGCAGGCAGTGACTAGTGGGGTACCGCAAGGTTCTGTGCTAGGGCCCCAGCTGTTTACACTGTACATTAATGATTTAGATGAGGGGATTAAATGTAGTATCTCCAAATTTGCGGATGACACTAAGTTGGGTGGCAGTGTGAGCTGCGAGGAGGATGCTGTGAGGCTGCAGAGCGACTTGGATAGGTTAGGTGAGTGGGCAAATGCATGGCAGATGAAGTATAATGTGGATAAATGTGAGGTTATCCACTTTGGTGGTAAAAACAGAGAGACAGACTATTATCTGAATGGTGACAGATTAGGAAAAGGGGAGGTGCAAAGAGACCTGGGTGTCGTGGTACATCAGTCATTGAAGGTTGGCATGCAGGTGCAGCAGGCGGTTAAGAAAGCAAATGGCATGTTGGCCTTCATAGCAAGGGGATTTGAGTACAGGGGCAGGGAGGTGTTGCTACAGTTGTACAGGGCATTGGTGAGGCCACACCTGGAGTATTGTGTACAGTTTTGGTCTCCTAACCTGAGGAAGGACATTTTTGCTATTGAGGGAGTGCAGCGAAGGTTCACCAGACTGATTCCCGGGATGGCGGGACTGACCTATCAAGAAAGACTGGATCAACTGGGCTTGTATTCACTGGAGTTCAGAAGAATGAGAGGGGACCTCATAGAAACATTTAAAATTCTGACGGGGTTAGACAGGTTAGATGCAGGAAGAATGTTCCCAATGTTGGGGAAGTCCAGAACCAGAGGTCACAGTCTAAGGATAAGGGGTAAGCCATTTAGGAACGAGATGCGGAGGAACTTCTTCACCCAGAGAGTGGTGAACCTGTGGAATTCTCTACCACAGAAAGTTGTTGAGGCCAATTCACTAAATATATTCAAAAAGGACTTAGATGAGGTCCTTACTACTAGGGGGATCAAGGGGTATGGCGAGAAAGCAGGAATGGGGTACTGAAGTTGAATGTTCAGCCATGAACTCATTGAATGGCGGTGCAGGCTAGAAGGGCCGAATGGCCTACACCTGCACCTATTTTCTATGTTTCTATGTTTCTATGTACCACATAAGAGATTGGTGTGCAAGATCAAGGCACATGGTGTTGCGGGTAATGTACTGGCGTGGATAGAGAATTGGTTGGCAGGCAGGAAGCAGAGAGTCGGGATAAACAGGTCCTTTTCGGAATGGGAGGCAGTAACGAGTGGAGTACCACAGGGCTCAGTGCTGGGACCCCAGCTCTTCACAATATACATTAATGATTTGGATGAAGGAATTGAGGGTAATATCTCCAAGTTTGCAGATGACACTAAACTGGGTGACGGTGTGAGCTGTGAGGAGGATGCTAAGAGGCTGCAGGGTGATTTGGACAGGTTAGGAGAGTGGGCAAATGCATGGCAGATGCAGTATAATGTGGATAAATGTGAGGTTATCCGCTTTGGTGGCAAAAACACAAAGGCAGAATATTATCTGAATGGCAGCAGATTAGGAAAAGGGAGGTGCAACGAGACCTGGGTGTAATGGTTCATCAGTCATTGAAAGTTGGCATGCAGGTACAGCAGGCGGTGAAGAAAGCAAATGGCATGTTGGCCTTCATAGCTAGGGGATTTGAGTATAGGAGCAGGGAGGTATTACTGCAATTGTACAGGGCCTTGGTGAGGCCTCAACTGGAATATTGTGTTCAGTTTTGGTCTCCTAATCTGAGGAAGGACGTTCTTGCTATTGAGGGAGTGCAGCGAAGATTCACCAGACTGATTCCAGGGATGGCTGGACTGACATATGAGGAGAGACTGGATCAACTGGGCCTTTATACACTGGAGTTTAGAAGGATGAGAGGGGATCTCATAGAAACGTATAAGATTCCGACGGGACGGGACAGGTTAGATGCGGGAAGAATGTTCCCGATGTTGGGGAAGTCCAGAACCAGGGGACGCAGTCTAAGGATAAGGGGTAGGCCATTTAGGACTGAGATGAAGAGAAACTTCTTCACTCAGAGAGTTGTTAACCTGTTGAATTCCCTACCACAGAGAGTTGTTGATGCCAGTTTATTGGATATATTCAAGAGGGAATTAGATGCAGCCCTTACGGCTAAAGGGATCAAGGGGTATGGAGAGAAAGCAGGAAAGGGATACTGAGGTGAATGATCAGCCATGATCATATCGAATGGTGGTGCAGGCTCGAAGGGCCGAATGGCCTACTCCTGCACCTATTTTCTATGTTTTTATGTTTCTATTTATCTAAGTTGTCGTGGTATGCCGCTCCAGCTCTTGTTGTAACCCCAGCCTGCGGAGGTGTTCTCATGCAGGTTGGGATGGCCCACAATGTTCCAGGGCAGGTCAGGGCTACAAAAAGAGCTGGAGTGGTGGGCCCTGGAACATAAATAAATAAACAGTTAATCGCAACACCGGTATAATTTTTTTACGTGAACCAATTCTCGTACAGATTTTATTTTAAATGACTGTATAAGAAAGCTTTTCAGTACATTGAAATCAAGGTTGGCTACTTAACATTGAAAAAACTTCCAGTGATTTCAATTTTAATGGATGATCAGAGAGACTTACATGTAAACCAAGGCTTCAGGAAAGAAGTCTGAAACCATCAATGTTTAAATAAACAGTGACTCATGGAAAGCCAAATCTGACCTAAATTCCTTTCAAAAAATCCAAAAAAGGGTCAGATTTGGATTCATTTACATTTCTCAGGGGATGCCACAGTAAGGCCATGATTTTGCCTACCGAGGCGGGCCCAGTGCGGATGAGGAAGGTGGCGGATTGCGACCCCGCTCCTGGCTCTATCCCGCTCTGTGAGAAGAATTTTCCATTGTTAAGCCCGCCCTGCGAGGCTCCCAGCCAATTAAAAAGCAAGTGGGTCTGATGACGTGATTTGATGATGCAGCATCAGCCGGTGTCCTTAAAGGGACCATGCCCACATTCATTTTGACAGTTGTGCTGTCAGTGTTCTACAGCATTGAGGTGCTGAAAACACTGACAAACACTGCACAAAGGTGCAGGGATGCACCCAGTCTCTCCCATGACTCCCTCCATATGATTCTGGAGGGAGTCACAGTACACAGGGAGGTTTTCTTCCCTTTAAATGGATGGAAGAGAGCTCTCCAGGACACCAGCGCAACCTGGTTGCAGATTGCAGAGGAGGGCACAAACAGGATTGTCATCAGGAGGACCTGGCTGCAGTTCTGCAAACCTTTCAATGACCTCGACAGATCACGAAATGTTATTGCAAAGCTACACTCAACCTCATCCTGCTGTGCCACTCATGTAAACCTTTTAGATTTTGACAGCACACCCGCCTCCGAACTCGTCTTCTGAGCACCGGCAAAATCCAGCCCTAGGTTTCCCGTCAGGCCCTCCTTACAAGGAAGAGGATTGGGGCCAGATTAGTTCCAAAAAGCATGTAAACTACTTTTAACTTTCCTTATGAGGCCAGGAAGAACTGAGGCCTCCTCTGCCATGGAGTCATCGGCCCCTACCCGACCAGGAGACCCCCGCGGGATGGCCCCAGCAGCCTGTCCCACCACTTATACTTACCTGGCCTTGAAAGACTGTCTTTCTGCCACTTCTGATTGCATACCACCCAGAACAGGTGAGAAGTTGCCCCGGGGGATTTAAATGGGGTAGTGGTCGAGCCGCATTCTACCACAGGCGCCGGGAAATTAACTCGGCTGTATGTCAGAAACACGCTAGCAATTAAAATCCAGGCCAATTGTTTTGTATTATTTTCAAATTTGAGTCTTGAACTTAAATAAATCTGAAATTTCCAAGAACCAGCAAATGAAGTAGAAACATTTTAATTAGCATTGGTTACATTGATGTGTTTTGAAGTTCATTCTTTGTTCAATAGACAAATTATTTGATCTTATTTTAGGCACAGTGATATAAATCAAGAGCGACGAGAGTAGCTTAGTTATGATGAGTCTCTCAGATCTTATAAAAGATGAATCAATCAATCAGAACATGGGACATGGCGCTAGTACTATGACTGTACTATGACCTGAGAATGGAGAGATTAAAGCCTGCAATGGTCTTCCTTTGTGTTTGTTTGACCAGAAAACAGTATTTGACTGTTTACTGATTGATATTTATTTTTAGTAAGTACACTTATAAATAGGGTTTTGTTTTAGCCGTTGACTGTAGCAAAAGATGATTACTTCATAAGTTAACCTCACTTTTCACATCAGTCTTTGCTGTGAGTTGGGCTGTGGGTGGTGTCATGTATCTTAAATTATTATATATAACTGTATCCTAACATGCTATACGTGACTGTAATACGATATGACCTGTAACCACCAGCACACCTTACAACCAGGGGTGCACTTGCAAGAGACAGGTAGAAAAGGACAGGTCTCATGCAGCATTCCAGAGCTGTGAAATAAAGGTGCAGGTCCAGAGTGACCTTGACTTCACTACATGCCTCGTGTGAATCTGTACTGAGGGGACAAGACTTTACAGTGAACCGACTTCCCCTGTCCCCGGAGACCCCCCAGCACTGCTGGGGAGAAGCTGGCTGGCAAAACTAAACTGGAAATGGGATGATGTCCATGCTATGTCATTAGTGGAACGGACCTCCTGCTCAACAGTTATAAAGCGATTTGAACATCTCTTTCAGCCAGGTGTGGGCACTTTCAAAGGGCCAAAGTCAAAATCTGCATCACACAGGATGCTTGACCGGTCCATCACAAGGCCAGAGCTGTACCCTATGTGATGAGGGAAAAGATTGAACACGAACTAGACAGGCTTCTGCGGGAAGGCATTATATCACCTGTGGAATTTAGCGACTGGGCAAGTCCCATCGTCCCAGTCATGAAGTCTGATGGATCCGTACGAATCTGTGGGGACTACAAATCTACCATAAACAGAGTCTCCCTACAGGACCAGTACCCGCTGCCCAGAGCGGAGGACTTATTTGCCACATTGGCTGGAGGTAAACTTTTCTCAAAATTAGACCTCACATCTGTGTATATGACGCAAGAATTGACCGAGGAATCCAAGCTACTCACCACCGTCAACACATATCGAGGCCTTTTCATGTACAATCGATGCCCATTCGGCATCAGGTCGGCAGCTGCCATATTCCAGCTCAAGTCCATCCCGGGGACGGTTGTATTTCAAGACGACATACTTATCATGGGCAGGGACACCGACTCCCATCTCCGTAATTTGGAGGAAGTACTAAAGCGGTTGGATCGGGTAGGCCTACGAGTCAAGAAATCTAAGTGCCTGTTGCTCGCACCCGAGGTTGAATTTTTGGGCAGAAGGATTGCCGCTGATGGAATCTGCCCAACAGAGTCCAAAACAGAAGCAATTCGCCTGGCACCCAGGCCCCGGAATGTCTCAGAACTGCGCACCTTTCTCGGGCTACTCAATTACTTTGGGAACTTTATGCAGAACTTAAGCACGCTGCTGGAGCCTCTCCATGAACTACTCAGGAAAGGGTGCGATTGGTTTTGGGGGGATGCCCAGGAACGCGCCTTCAATAAGGCACGCAACCTTCTGTGTTCCAACAGTGTTTTGACTTTATTTGACCCAGGTAAAAAGCTAGTTCTCACATGCGATGCGTCAGCGTATGGGGTTGGGTGCGTTTTGCAACATGTCAATAGTGCGGGCAAATTACAATCCATAACTTATGCATCCAGGTCACTTTTGCGGGCGGAGCGTGAGTACGGAATGGTAGAGAAGGAGGCGCTCGCGTGCGTGTACGGTGTCAAAAAGATGCACCAATACCTTTTCGGGGCCAAGTTCGCGTTAGAAACCGACCACAAGCCCCTCACGTCCCTCTTATCTGAGAGCAAGGCAATAAATGCCAACGCTTCGGCGCGAATTCAACGGTGGGCACTCATGCTGGCGTCCTACGACTACACCATAAGGCACAGACCAGGCACAGACAACTGTGCCGACGCGCTCAGCAGGCTATCCCTGGCGACCACGGAAGGGTCTGACGAACAGGACTGTGAGATGGTCATGGCAATCAATGCCTTTGAGTCCACAGGTTCGCCCATGACGGCTCGCCAAATCAGAGCCTGGACGGCCAGCGACCCCACGTTATCCTTAGTAAAAAGATGTGTCCTAACCGGTGACTGGGCAGAGGCTTGCGATGCCTGCCCCGAGGAATTAAAACCCTTTCAAGGCACATGCATGAGCTATCACTACAAGCAGACTGCCTGATGTGGGGCAGCCGAGTAGTCCTGCCTCTGGAGGCAGAGAGGCATTTGTCCGGGAGCTCCACCGCGAGCACCCGGGGATTGTTCTCATGAGGGCCATAGCCAGATCCCACGTCTGGTGGCCTGGTATTGACGCGGACTTGGAGCTCTGCGTCCGAAGGTGCACCATTTGTGCCCAACTCAGCAATGTCCCCAGGGAGGCTCCACTGAGCCCCTGGCCCTGGCCTACCAAACCGTGGTCGCGGGTGCACGTAGGCTATGCGGGCCCATTCATGGGCAAAATGTTCCTCGTAGTTGTAGATGCATTTTCAAAGTGGATCGAATGCACCATTTTAAACTCGAGCACAACCTCCACCACTGTGGAGAGCCTCGCAACCATGTTTGCAACGCACGGAATCCCTGACATATTGGTCAATGACAATGGTCCGTGCTTCACCAGCGCAGAATTCCAAGACTTTATAATTGACCACGGCATAAATCACGTCAAGATGGCACCGTTCAAGCCGGCCTCCAATGGCCAGGCGGAGAGAGCAGTGCAAATCATTAAACAAGGCATGCTTAAAATCCAAGGTCCCATGCTGCAGGGTCGCCTGTTGCGACTGCTGCTGGCATACAGATCTCGTCCGCACTCACTGACTAGGATCCCCCCCGCGCAACTGTTGATGAAAAGGACTTTAAAAACAAGGCTCTCATTAACCCTCCCAGACATGCACGAAATCATTGAGGCAAAGCACCGTAAGCTGACTGAGTACCATGACAGAAATTCGAGGGGGAGATGGAATGAGATAGGGGACAAAGTGTTTGTACTAAACTATGGCAGGGGTCCCAAATGGCTTGCAGGGACAGTAACAGGCAAGGAAGGAAACAGGCTACTGGTAGTACAAATGGACAATGGCAAAACCTGCCGGAGGCATGTAGACCAAGTCAAAAGCAGATTTACCAACAACACTGCGGAACCAGAGGCAGACTACAATGTGGAACTCGCACCACACCTGGTGGACAGACAGAGGGAACAACCCGAGGAAAGGGCAATCCCAACAGACAGCCCAGGCGAGTCAGCAACAATCACACCAATCGAAACAGACAGCCCAGGCGAGATACCAGCAATCACACCCAAAGAAAAACAGACACAAGGCAAACAACTGAACCACAACTCAGATGCTCCACGCGAGAGCATAGACCACCTGAGAGACTGAACCTATAAAGACAATAAGACCTTGGGGGAGGGTGATGTCATGTATCTTACATTATTATATATAACTGTATCCTAACATGCTATACATGACTGTAATAAGATATGACCTGTAACCACCAGCATACCTTACCACCAGGGGTGCACTTGCAAGAGACAGATATATAAGGACAGGTCTCAGGCAAGTGCAGCATTCCAGAGCGGTGAAATAAAGGTGCAGGTCCAGAGTGACCTTGACTTCACTACATGCCTTGTGTGAATCTGTACTGAGGGGACAGGACTTTACAGGTGGAAGCTGAAGATAAATTGCACTGACTTTAAATTGTGAAGATTCCATGTGATTGATTTTAGCCAGAGAATTTAAGTGGGAATCATAAATTCTTAACTATGTTCAATAGCAAATGTATTGTGAATTGCCCCAAAGCCCCCTGTTTTCAGTAATCTGGAGCATGATGACATAGTGTAGAGGAGGCAATTGTAGCGGGACCCTGTTATGTTATGCTAAAGTTCCACTCCATTAGAAAATGGAGGTTTCCTGAGGAGTCTACATTCGGCCCCTTTGAAATTGATGTCACGGATGGAGGCAGCATTGGTAGGTTGATATCAATTGCCAGAATTTATGCTAGTTCTGCCACTAGTGCCCCCAACATACTGTACACCAGCATGAAGCAGGTGTACAACATTTGGAATAAGGCAGAAGTGGGAGCCACCAGTTTCTTAAAGGCCAGTTTCTTAATTGCAGCCAGTTGCCAAGTGAACATAAGGAAAGTGGCCTTTGTAGAAAAGGCATAACCTTGATTTATTCTTTATTTCGTCTGCTATACCTTCTGGCACTGCATCCCAAAGGCTTGCCAACACCACAATTTCTCGTCCTTTTCTCGGTGGGTACCCCAACTGTGCTGATACTGGCACAGGTGCCCATCTACTTTATTTAAATAACTAGACCCCTGAAATTGTGACAGGGTCAGGTGAGTAACTGTGTGGTGTGATCCTGGTCTGCCAATGTTATGACAGTGCTATGGGGTTGTTGATTTTCAACCCCAATGGGGGGGGGAGGGATTTTAATCCCCAGAAATGGATGGATTTGGTTCGGTGGGAGAATAAAAAACAAATAATTTGAAACAGCAACCCAACCCACCTTGAACCCGCCCACTTCCGGCTTTAATGGAGTCGTGACCAGGCGCGGAAGCAATCACCTTGTCAGAGATAAGTTAGTCATTTAAATATTATAATGAAGCTACTTGCCTTCATTTTAACAGTAATTCTATTTTTAACCACAGTCAGCCCGGTTTCCCTGGCAGGTGAAAGGAGGTGAGAATGGCTGAATCTATAAGTAAGTGTCTTTACAGCACTGCTTGTGGGTCAAAAAGAGCTAGAGTGTTTCCTCCAGGCCCAACAGGCTACCTAGCAAACAGCCCATCCCCTTGGGGATCTGTCTGCTTCCACCACCATCGGATCCCCCCCCCAAACACCATCAGCCTCCCGCTACCCCGCTCCAATTGGAACCCCCCCACGATTGGACACCCCGACCATTACCCCACCGTCTCTCCCACCCCTCCCCACTAGACCTACCTGCTCTCCTCGGTTGTGGCCTTGTGCTGTAGGACTTCCCGCCTGACAGGCCTCCAGCCTGTCAATCAGGCTGGCTGTGTGCGGGAAACCTACAGAAAGAATTTTAAAGATGTTTGAAAACTCGTACTTCCGGGTTTCACGACCTCAAAACAGCCCCACACACAGAACGTGCCTCCGAGCTAATATCCAACCCTTTAGATTAGAAATTCGCTGACTTTGCGACTGGGTTTTTGGCGATACTTCACCATATTTTTCGAAAACCCAGGGGGTGGGAAATTCGGTGACGTTTTGCGGCAGCACTTTCCACGTACCACTGGAGAGAGGAGCGCCGCCGTGCAAGACTCGAAATAGTGCTTTTGCCAAAAATTTGGCTCTCTCCGCACCCGTATTCTGCGCCGACAGGGAAAAACCTGTCGTAGCAGCCCTGCCAGCAGCGGTAAGTATGAAGATCTGCAAAACGTTAGGTTAAAGTTTTTATTTTGTAATTTTTTTTCAGCAATTTGATAGATAAGTGTCTTGTAAATGTTTTGTGAATTTTTTTTTTCCGATTTATTTGTTGGTGTTTTTCCGTCCTCCCTAGGCCTCTCTCACAGCGATATCGGCCTCGGACTGAAGTTAGCGAAGATTGCGGTTTGCATCGCGAATCCTCATGCAATGCCGATTTTTACCGCTGCGCAAATTAAAGGTTAAATTTACTACCTGATGGTGATGGCGAAGTGAAAATGGTAATTTTAGTGAAAAAATACCGTTTTCGCTGAAAACCAAATTTCTAGCCCAATATGTTCAAACTCTGAACAAAATTTATTAAATATGTTTTTTTATTGTTTCCTGCTTAATATGCTTCATTTAAAATATGAATTTTTCAAGCAATCAGAATTGAAACTTTTTTAAAAATTTGAGAGACTGAAAATGTGCAATTTAAAAAAAAACAAATACATTTCTTGTGTGGATTTTAATTCCTGGGCAGAAAGCTGCCGAACTTCATGCCTGGTATAACCCGATAATTTGATCAGCTGGACCTCATTGACATCCTGCTATCTCAGCAAAAACTGCGAGTGCTCCTGGCACAAACTGGTCTGGACGACTCAGTTACTCCCTGTATAAATCCACTGAGCCAACTGTATCAATTCTTCAGAAGCTGCAGTTTCTGATCAGTGCTGGTAACCATGAAATGTAACCTTCCTGGTTTATAATTGATTTACTCATAATGCAAGTGTGATATATGTTGCTTTTCTTAGAACAGTACTACCACAAAATAATCTTCTTTTGAAAGTGGTTGAGAAGTTGATTGAACCTCTCTAACCATACTGCTTCATCAGTAACCAGCATTTTCTGAAAAAATAGGGAAAAAATGCAGAATTATACTTCCTTGTATTGTAACTTGTATATCACTATGATACTTTTATAGTATCATAAAATAAGAATATTTAGTCAATTGCTAAACTGTCCTTGATTTCAAAGGTGTTGGAAAAATTATGCCAGAGCAGTTAACCGAGCTCTGATATTCACAGATCATCATTCATAGGCATTCCCTCAAAATCGAGAGAAGACTTGCTTCCACTCTAAAAGTGAGTTCTTAGGTGATTGAACAGTCCAAAATGGGAATTACAGTCTCTGTCACAGGTGGGACAGACAGTGGTTGAAGGAAAGGGTGGGTGGGACAGGTTTGCCGCACGCTCTTTCCGCTGCCTGCGCCTACTTTCTGCATGCTCTCGGCGAGGTGCTCAGCTCCCTCCCGGATGCTCTTACTCCACTTAGAACACAAGAACATAAGAAATAATAGCAGGAGTAGGCCATATGGCCCCTTGAGCCTGCTCCGCCATTTAATACGAGCATGGCTGATCCGATCATGGACTCAGGTCCACTTCCCCGTGCGTTCCCCATAACCCCTTATCCCTTTCTCATTTAAGAAACTGTCTATTTCTGTCTTAAATTTATTCAATGATCCAGCTTCCACAGCTCTCTGAGGCAGCGAATTCCACAGCTTTACAACCCTCTGAGAGAAGACATTTCTCCTCATCTCAGTTTTAAATGGGCGGCCCCTTATTCTAAGATTATGCCCTCTAGTTCTAGTCTCCTCCATCAGTGGAAACATCCACTCTCTTAGGGCGGTCTTTGACCAGGGACTCCCAGGTGTCGCTGGGGATGTTGCATTTTATCAAGGAGGCTTTGAGGGTGTCCTTGAAATGTTTCCTCTGCCCACCTTGGGCTCGCTTGCCATTTAGGAGTTCCGAGTAGAGCGCTTGCTTTGGGAGTATTGTGTCAGGCATGTGAACAATGTGGCCCGCCCAACGGAGCTAGTCGAGTGCAGTCAGTGCTTCGATACTTGGGATGTTGGCCTGATCGAGGACGCTAATGTTGGTGTGGCTGTCCTCCCAGGGGATTTGCAGGATCTTGTGGAGACATCATTGGTGGTATTTCTTCAGCAATTTGAGGTGTCTACTGTATATGGTCTACGTCTCTGAGCCATACAGGAGGGCAGGTATCACTACAGTCCTGTAGACCATAAGCAAGTCGGGAACAGCGAGGCCCATAAAAGGGAGCCCAGCAGTTGGAGAAGCGGCGGGGTTTGGAGCGGAGAAGGTCGGGAGCAGCGGGGCTCATAAATGCGGGCCCAGCGGATGGAGAAGCGGCAGAGGTCGGAGCGGAGAAGGTCGGGAGCAGCGAGGCCCATAAAAGGGGGCCCAGCAGTTGGGAGCTAACTGGTGCAAGGGAAGAAAGTAAACAAAGAAGTAAAAAGAAATCAAAGTGTGACGTCACAGCCAAGCGTGTAAGTGATTGACTGGTGGAGTGGTGAGTATTTAAACTTTTACTTTTACTTTTTATTTTCTTATCAGTAGGAAACCTTTGGCATTGTTGCCAAATCAGAGGCTGAACTCCAGGATATAGTCAATGTATTCACTGAGGCATATGAAAGCATGGGCCTTACGCTTAACATCCGTAAGACAAAGGTCCTCCACTAGCCTGTCACCGCCGCACAGCACTGCCCTCCAATCATCAAGATTCACGGCGTGGCCCTCGACAACGTGGACCATTTCCCATATATCGGGAGCCTCTTATCAACAAAGGCAGACATTGATGCGGAGATTCAACATCGCCTCCAGTGCGCCAGTGCAGCCTTCGGCAGTCTGAGGAAAAGAATGTTTGACGAACAGGCCCTCAAATATACCACCAACCTCATGGTCTACAGGGCTGTAGTAATACCCGCCCTCCTGTATGGATCTGAGGCATGGACGATGTATAGAAGGCACCTCAAGTCACTGGAGATATATCACCAATGATGTCTCCGCAAGATCCTGCAAATCCCCTGGGAGGACAGGCGCACCAACATCAGTGTCCTCGACCAGGCTAACATCCCCAGTATTGAAGCATTGACCACACTCGATCAACTTCACTGGGCAGGCCACATAGTTCGCATGCCAGACATGAGACTCCCTAAGCAAATGCTTTATGCGGAGCTCCTTCGTGGTAAATAAGCCAAAGGAGGACAGCGGAAACAGTATAAGCCTCCCTGGTAAAGTGCGACATCACCACTGACACCTGGGAGACCCTGGCCGAAGACCGCCCAAGGTGGAGAAAGTGCATCCCGGAGGGTGTTGAGCTCTTCAAATCTCAACACTAAGAGCGTGAAGAGTCCAGGCACAGGCAGCGGAAGAAACGCGCGGTAAACAAGCCCCACCGATCGCTTCCCTCGACGAATGTCTGTCCCACCTGTAACAGGGTCTGTGGCTCTCATATCGGACTGTTCAGCCATCAAAGAACTCACTTAGGGAGTGGAAGCAAGTCTTCCTCAATGCCGAGGGACTGCCTATGATGATGGGGAGAATGATGGTCAGACTAGAGCAGATCCGGATACGCAATCCGAGATACCAGAGGAGGAAGTGTATGGACTGTACTCGTTCCAAACTAAAAGCAAACCGATAATGATCAACGTGAAATTTAATGGGGTGCATGTATCGATGGAACTGGATATGGGGGCGAGTCAATCAATAATGAGCCAGAGGGCATTCGACAAGCTGTGAGATATTAATGCTGTGAGGCCCAGGCTGAGTCCAGTCAATGCCAAGTTGCGCACGTACACCAAAGAACTCATAACGGTGATTGGCAGTGCCACAATTAAAGTGTCGTATGACGGTGCGGTTCACGAGTTACCGCTATGGATTGTCCCAGGCAATGGCCCAATGCTGTTTGGAAGGAACTGGCTTGAAAAAATCAGATGCGATTGGAACAACATCAAGGCATTGTAGTCGGAGAAAGATATATGTGCCGAAGTACTGAGCAAGTTCCCCTCGCTGTTCCAACCAGGCATCGGCAACTTCACAGGAGCCAAGGTGCAGATCCACGTGGACTCAGATGTAAGACCCGTCCATCATAAAGCTCGGGCAGTTGCGTATATGATGAGGGAGAAGGTCGAAATTGAACTGGACCAAGTCCAGCGTGAAGGGATCATATCACCGGTTGAATTTAATGAATGGGCCAGCCCCATTGTTCCTATGCTAAAAAGTGATGGCACAGTCAGAATCTGTGGAGACTACAAGGCTACGATCAACAGGGTTTCGAAACAGGATCAGTACCTGTTACCGAGGGCTGATGACTTGTTTGCAATGCTAGCCGGGGGGAAGTCATTCACCAAACTGGACTTGACGTCGGCCTACATGACACAGGAGCTGGTCGAGACGTCGAAGAAACTTACGTGCATTAACACGCATAAAGGACTCTTTATTTATCACAGGTACTCTTTTGGAATTCACTCAGCTGCAGCAATATTTCAGAGAAATATGGAGAGTCTACTGAAGTCCGTTCCCAGAACCATCGTGTTCCAAGATGACATCCTGATCACAGGTCGTGACTCCGAGGAACATCTGAACAACCTGGAAGAAGTTCTACATCGTCTGGACAAAATGGGACTCAGACTGAAACGCTCGAAGTGCGTCTTCATGGCACCAGAGGTCAAATCCCTGGGGATAGAAATTGCTGCTGACGGCATCAGGCCCACGGATGCGAAAACCAAGACCATCAAGAATGCACCCAAGCTGCAGAATGTGACAGAGCTGCATTCATTCCTGGGTCTACTCAACCACTTCAGTAACTTCCTACCTAAACTGAACATCTTATTAGAACCACTGCTGCTAAGAAAAGGCGACAACTGGGTGTGGGGTGCGTCTCAAGGCAGAGCTTTTGAGAAAGCCACTAATCTGCTTTGCTCTAACAAGCTGCTGCTACATTATGACCCATGTAAACGTTTAGTATTGGCCTGTGATGCTTCGTCATATGGAATTGGTTGCATACTGCAACTAATGAGTCGGGTAAACTTCAACCAGTTGCGTATGCTTCAAAAAATTTGTCGAAAGCGGAAAGAGCCTGCAGCATGGTAGAGAAAGAAGCACTAGCCTGTGTGTATGGAGTTAAAAAGATGCCTCAGTATGTGTTTGGTCTTCGGTTTGAACTGGAGACAGATCACAAGCCACTCATTTCACTGTTCTCTGAAAACAAAGGTATCAATACCAATGCTTCATCCTGCATCCAGAGGTGTGCGCTGACATTATCCGCTTATATTATGTCATTCGCCATAGATCTGGCACCGAGAATTGTGCCGATGCTTTGAGCCGTCTGCCGTTGCCCACACCGGAGGTGGAAACGCCACAACCAGCGGACGTATTGTTAGTTATGGATGCTTTTGAGAGTGAAGGAACCCCTGTCACGGCTCAACAAGTTAAGACCTGGACCAGCCAGGACCCGATTTTATCAATGGTGAAGAGTTGCATCCTCAAAGGTGATTGGTCTACCATACCCAAGCAGATGTGCGAGGAGACCAAACCTTACATTCATCGCAAAGACGAACTGTCCATTCAATCGGATTGTATACTGTGGGACAATCGTGTTGTTATGCCCAAGAAAGGGAGGGAGAAATTTGTACGTGAGCTACATAGCATACATCCCAGCATTGTAATGATGAAAGCCATCGCCAGGCCTCATGTATGGTGGCCGGGAATTGACTCTGAGCTGGAATCATGTGTGCATCAGTGCAACACTTGCATGCAGCTTAGCAAAGCACCAGCGGAATTGCCGCTGAGTCTGTGGGCATGGCCGTACAAACCATGGTCCAGGGTCCACATAGACTTTGCAGGTCCCTTCCTGGGGATGAGGTTTTAGTTGTCTTGGATGCATATTCGAAGTGGATAGAATGTATAATCATGTCATCCAACACATCCACAGCTACCATTGAGAATCTCAGTGTCATGTTCGCGGCACATGGTCTGCCTGACATCGTTGTTAGCGACAACGGATCGTGCTTCACCAGTCAGGAGTTTCAAGAGTTCATGAAACTTAATGGTATTAAACATGTAAGGTCAGCACCGTTCAAACCTGCATCCAATGGGCAAGCAGAACGTGCTGTCCAAATCATAAAGCAGAGTATGAAGTGAGTAACCAAGGGTCACTGCAGACCCGCCTGTCATGTATACTGCTTAGTTACAGGACAAGACCACACACGCTTACTGGGGTCTTGCCTGCTGAACTAATGATGAAGAGAGGTCTTAAGACCAAGCTATCTCTTGTACACCCTGGCTTGAATAATCATGTGGAATATAGAAGACAAAGTCAGCAAGGGTATCACGATCGCGCAGCTGTGTCACACGATATTTCTGTAAATGATCCTGTATATGTTCTGAATTATGGTCAGGGTCCCAAGTGGATCGCTGGTACTGTCATGGCCAAGAGGGGCAACAGAGTATTTATTGTCCAGCTCAAAAATGGGCAAACATGCAGGAAACATATGGATCAGACAAAGCTGCAGCACACAGACAAACCGGAACAATCGGAGGAAGAGACAATCGACGACCAACCAACCTACACCCAGTCATCAGAGGACTCAGTAGTCATCAGTGAATCGGGACTTTTAATCACTGACATGTTCAATGAAAATGGACTTTCAATCCCTGACATGGCCATTGCCACTCCCACCAGGTCAGCCACCCAGCCACCAATCACAACAGACTCTGAACACTCACCCAAGGCTGGAGTTGAACTGAGACGGTCAACACGGGAGCATAAAACACCGGACCGTCTCAAATTGTAAAAGACTGTGTTAATATCTCAGAGTGGGGTATTGTCATGTGTGTACTTTGGGGTCATTAGCCACTAGATGGCGTCACTGTTGGAGGCCATTGGGCTGCACGCATGTGTGTGCAGCCCAAGTATAAAAGGCCAGCCATTTTGTATATTAGTCACATTGAGCCTTAATAAAGCAGAGTCAACGTCATACCTCTTGGAGTTAAACAGTACTCAGTCTAACAGTTATTGCACACACAACACAGACATGGATTGGGTCTCTGGTGGATCCGTTGGTCAGGATCACGGCTTGCCTATCGTCGTGGAGGAAGCGGAGGATGGCGACAAACTTTTGGGGGCAGCCGAAACAGAGGGGGACGCTCCATAATCCCTCGCGGTTAACAGTGTCAAAGGCATTTGTAAGGTCAAAGAAGACCATGTACAAGGGTTGGTGCTGTTCCCTGCATTTCTCTTGCAGTTGTGACACCACAAAGATCATGTCCGTTGTACCCCGTAATGGACAGAATCTGCACTGTGACTCCGGGAGGAGCTCCTCAGCCACAGGGAGAAGATAGTTGAGCAGTATTCTAACTATGACCTTCCCAGTGGCTGATAATAGGAAGATTTCTCTGCAGTTGCCGTGGTCAGACTTGTCCCTTTTTAAAAAGATGATCACGATTACTGCATCTCTGAGACCTCCCAGCAGACTCTCCTCCTTCCAGATGAGAGAAATGAGTTCATGCATTCATGCCAATAGTACCTCCCTGCCATACTTTAGTGCCTCAGCGGTGCCTTGTTCTTGTAATAGAAACATAGAAACATAGAAAATAGGTGTAGGAGTAGGCCATTCGGCCCTTCGAGCCTGCACTGCCATTCAATAAGATCATGGCTGATCATTCCCTCAGTACCCCTTTCCTGCTTTCTCTCCATACCCCTTGATCTCTTTAGCCATAAGGGCCATATCTAACTCCCTCTTGAATATATCCAATAAACTGGCATCAACAACTCTCTGCGGCAGGGAATTCCACAGGTTAACAACTCTCTTGATGAAGAAGTTTCTCCTCATCTCAGTCCCCTCTCATCCTTCTAAACTCAGTGAATACAGGCCCAGTCGATCCAGTCTCTCCTCATATGTCAGTCCTGCCATCTATATAAATGCAAGTCTGTTTTCCTCACTTAAACCTATTCATTTATTTCAAAATATTACAAAACCTGGAGCTAAGATTTTGCCTTGATTGAGTAATTTGTATAATTTATTTCTCTGAAGTGTAAACTGCTTTTGCATTGTACGTTTAGTTTTTGTTACAGTTTCTTCCTCCATGTCAGATCTATATCCAATTTTCCACTTAGATTCCTTAATAGGGGCCCAACTTTAAGCCATCAGGTGTTATTTTACATATTTTACTTCAGTGAAACAATCTGAGAATTACTGTTCAAGAGAAAGCGCAATCCAATGTAAGCTCCAATATTTACTGCAATGATTTAGATGCAGCAAAGATAACCAGTGCACTGACGAGTCATTGTGGGTGATCTGGTTTATTCATGGCTGCCGTCAGAAATGTACTTTAATATAGATGAAGTATGCTAGTGTCATCCTGATTTTGAATATGATTTGAGTAAGCACAGTAGCTAAATAATTGGCATGCTTCTCCAATCCAATCAACAGGTCCAGGACCGGAGCCTAACAGCATTCTTCTATTCCCTGCAACTGAACAAAACCCTGTTGATTTCTACCTGAATTTGGAGAGAAGTCTCATGTATCTCTCACTGCAACAAGAACAGCACTTAGAGGCAATGTTAGTCTCATGTATGTACATTCTGTTTGTAGCCACAAGATGGCGTCATTGTTGGAGGCCACTGAGCAGCACGCATATGCTGCTGCTCAGGTATAAAAGGCCAGCCATTTTGAGAGTCAGGCACTTTGGGCCTAAATAAAGCAGAGCTAAGGTTGTACCTTGCTTAATTAAACAGTACTCAGTTTGAACCTTTATTGCATACAGAACATTTGGCGACGAGAATACAAGAACCTTTGTTTGCAAAATGAGCACGATTGGATTTTTACAGCGATTCGTGGAGGGAGAAGATTGGGCAGACTTTGTGAGCCGTTTGAACCAGTACTTCATGACCAACAAAATGAAGGGGGCCGATGATGCAGATCAACTCCGGGCTGTGTTCTTCAATGTGTGCAGTTCAAAGATCTACGGTCTGATAAAGAATCTGCTCATGCCTAGTGATCCAACAGAAAAAACGTACGAGGAGTTGTGTACATTGGTACGGAAGCACCTCAAGCCAGACGACGACATCATCATCTCGAGATACAGGTTTTATACACATGTTCGATCAGAGGGCCAGAGCACGGCGGAATTCGTTGCCGACCTGAAACGTCTAGCGGGACCGTGCAAGTTTGGGACGGTGTTGGCAGACTTCTTGTTATCGGTATCAACCACGAGGTGATCCTGCACAAACTTCTGGCAGTGGAGGAGTTGGATTTAAAAAGGGCCATCCAGATCACTCAATCATGTATGACGACGGACAGGAGTCTAAAGCAAATATCGGTGAAGAACCGAACCTTGGAAAGGACTGTAAATGCAATTGATTCAGCGTTCAGCAGAGCGGCACATGGTAGGACCTAGCCGGCTGCGTTCGCGAAACCTGTGGCTGCCCAAAGTCCGCCAGCGGGAATGTATCCGACTTCTCCATGTTGGCGTTGTGGGGGAAATCATCGGCACCAGCAGTGCCGATTTAAGCAATACAGTTGCAAAGGCTGTCTGAGAGTGGGACATCTCCAGTGCAAGTGTCTGCAGATGAGCAAGCGAGCTGCAACACACCACGTGGAGGAAGAGAGTCAAACTAGTGCGGATCCGGATACGCAATCCGGGATGCCAGAGGAGGAAGTGTATGGACTGTATTCTTTCATAACCAAGAATAAACCAATTTTGATTAATGTTAAGTTTAACGGGATACCGGTATCAATGGAACTGGACACGGGAGCGAGTCAATCAATCGTGAAGGAGAGGGCATTTAATAAGTTGTGGGATACTAAGACTGTGAGGCCCAGGCTGAGCCCTGTTAATGCCAAGCTGCACACATACACCAAGGAACTGATAAAGGTGATTGGCAGTGCACAAATTAATGTGTCATTCAACTGTGTAGTTCACGAGTTACCGCTGTGGATTGTTCCAGGCAATGGCCCAACGCTGCTCGGCAGGAGCTGATTGGAGAAAATCAGATGCGACTGGAATGACATAAAGGTGTTGTCATCGGAGGAAGATACATGTGTCCAAGTATTGAGCAAGTTCCCCTCGCTGTTCGAACCGGGTATCGGCAACTTCACGGGAGCCAAGGTGCAGATCCATGTGGACTCAGATGCAAGACCCGTCCATCATAAAGCTTGGGCAGTTCCGTATATGATGAGGGAGAAGGTCGAAATTGAACTGGACAGACTCCACCGTGAAGGGATCATATCACCGGTCGAATTTAATGAATGGGCCAGTCCTGTTGTTCCTGTGCTGAAAAGTGATGGCACAGTCAGAATCTGTGGAGACTACTAGGCTATGATCAACAGGGTTTCGAAACAGGATCAGTACCTGTTACCGAAGGCTGATGACTTGTTTGCGATGCTAGCCAGAGGAAAGTCGTTCACAAAACTGGACTTGACGTGGGCCTATATGTCATAGAAGTTGGTCGAGACGTCAAAGAGACTTACGTGCATTAATGCGCACAAGGACTGTTTATTTACCACAGGTACCTTTTGGAATTCGCTCAGCTGCAACAATATTCCAGAGGAATATGGAGAGTCTACTGAAGTCCGTTCCCAGAACCATCGTGTTCCAAGATGGCATCCTGATCACTGGTTGTGACTCCAAGGAACATCTGAACAACCTGGAAGAGGTTCTACTGTGGTTGGATAGAATGGGATTCAGACTGAAACACTTGAAGTGCGTCTCCATGGCACCGGAGGTCGAATTCCTCAGGAGGAAAATCGCCGCTGACGGCATCAGACCTACTGCCGTGAAAACCAAGGCCATCAAGAATGCACCCAAGCCGCAAAATGTGACGGAGCTGCGTTCATTATTCCTGGGTCTACTCAACTATTTTGGTAACTTCCGACCTAAATTGAGCACCTTACTAGAACCACTGCACATGCTATTGAGAAAAGGTGACATTGGGTGTGGGGTGCACTGCAAGACAGAGCTTTCGAGAAAACCACTAACCTGCTTTTCTCGAACAAGCTGCTGGTACATTATGACCTATGTAAACTTTTAGTTTTGGCCTGTGACGCATTGTCATGGAATTGGTTGCGTACTCCAACAAGCCAATGAGTCGGGGAAACTTCAACCTGTCGCGTATGCATCCAAAAGTTTGTCTATAGCAGAAAGAGCCTACAGCATGGTAGAAAAAGAAGCTTTAGCACGCGTGTATGGTGTTAAAAAGATGCATCAATACCTGTTCGGTCTGAGGTTCAAATTAGAGACTGATCACAAGCCGCTCATTTCATTGTTTTCCGAGAGCAAAGGTATCAATATCAACACTTCATCTCGTATCCAAAGGTGGGCGCTGACATTATCTGCTTATGATCATGTCATTCGCCACAGACCTGGTGCAGAGAATTGTGCCGATGCTTTGAGCAGGTTGCCGTTGCCCACACCGGAGTTGGAAACACCACAACCGACGAATTTAATGTTAATCATGGATGCTTTTGAGATTGAAGGAACCCCTGTCACGGCTGAACAAGTTAAGACCTGGACCAGCCAGGACCCGATTTAATTGGTGGTAACGGGTTGCATCCTCAAAGGGGATTGGTCTGCCATACCGAAACAAATGTGCGAGGAGGCCAAACCGTACATTCGTCGCAATGACTAACTGTCTATTCAAGCAGATTGCATATTGTGGGGCAATCGTGTTGTAATGCCCAAGAAAGGAAGAGAGAAGTGCGTGCGTGAGTTACACAGCACACATCCTGGTATAGTGATGATGAAGGCCATCACCAGGTCCCATGTATGTTGGCCAGGAATTGATTCTGAGCTGGAAGCATGCGTGCAACACATGCATGCAGCTCAGCAAAGCACCAGCAGAATCGCCACTGAGTCTGTGGTCGTGGCCATCCAAACTTTGGTCCAGGATCCATGTAGATTTTGCAGGTCCCTTCCTGGGCAAGATGTTTTTAGTGGTGGTGGACGCTTATTCGAAGTGGATAGAATACATAATCATGTCATCCAGCATGTCCACGGCAACCATAGAAAATCTCAATGTCATGTTCGCGACACATGGTCTGCCTGACATAGTGATGAGCGACAATGGGTCGTGCTTCACCAGTCAGGAGTTTCAGGAGTTTGTGAAACTCAATGGCATAAAACAGGTAAAGTCAGCACCATTCAAGCCTGTGTCCAATGGGCAAGCTGAACGTGCAGTACAAATTATCAAGCAAAGCATGTGGAGAGTCATCATCATCATAGGTAGTCCCTCGAAGCAAGGATGACTTGCTTCCACGCCAAAAAGGGAAGGGATGAGTTCACAGGTGTTTCAATGAAGGACCTAATATTCTAGATACAAAACTCCAAATCTTGAAGGGTGGAAGATGCCTATGCGTGGATTTTTTTAACGTGTGGAGGCCGTTGCACATCAGCCACCACAAGGGCTTGGCAGAGCTAGGTCTTGGTCCAGTTGACGTCACAGCAGCTCGCGCTATGGGATTCGCACCGGGATTGTACTGATTTCAACTGCTCGTCGGAAAATGTGAACATCTTGCCACAGAGATCACAAAATCTTTATGGGAAGTTTACTTTGGGACCAGCGGCAAACGCCTTTGCTTTACCACTGGCTGCAAATTACAGACCAACATTGGTGAAAAGCAGTTACCCATAAAAAACTGGATATAAAAATCATATTAAAAAAGTTTTGTGAATACAGTAATTGCCAGTTGACAGCCAATACAGATAATATAATTATTTCTACACACTGGTAATGCTGACTGAAAGAATACCCTTGTACACTGTTCAAATAAAATTGTTGTTGCAAAGTAGAACTTAATTTGGAAGCTAATTTTCAATTTAGAAATTCACAAATGAGAACTTGCAGATTGCTACCGTAACGACCTTGAAAATTAATGTACAAATATATTGATTTCAAAATGTATTATCTTTCTCAAATTGTTAGACCATGTTATGTGGCTTCATTGAGCCACTCTCGTCTTTATTTTTTCACTCAGGCTACAGTTGTTTCTGCATGCGGCAAAAAAATAAATTCAGGTATTGCTTATTTTTCATTTCTACCTTCCACATAAATCTTCCTACGACTCCTTATTTTAGCCCCAAGGATGGTTATTATGTAGTTTTTCATATCTGGATTTTTAAATTTTTACCTCGTTTATAGTGTGTACTTAGTGATCTAGTGCTGGGGAAGAAAAAAAATCAGATAATGAAGATTAAATTAAAGCTAATTTTGGATCCCCATCTTAGTAAGTAGCTGCTATATGCTACAATGTGATATAACCAGCAGTAAACAAAGGGGACAAAGAAATATTGTTCAAGATATATTTCACATCTGTCTTTGTCCAATGAGGAAGAAATGTTGTATAAGTCAGCTATCAGCTTTCCAGAAGAGAAGCTATAAAATTTGCAAGTTACAAAGGATACATATATTGTTATAAAAAGGTTAAATGCTCCTAAAATAGCCACAATTTGCACTCAAGTTAAAGACTGAAATTAGTCCAGTGGTAAATTACATTTTTGTAAATTTACAAAATTCTGAATAATTCCATTATTTAAAAGGGTCAAGGCATCTGCAGACAAGTTTATATCTATTGTAGAGAAAATCTTTAAAACTAGCTCGAGAAACCTAGTGCTGCGAACACTTGAAAAGTATCATTTGTTAAAAAGATGTCAGCATGGATGGAAGAAAATAAGGTTGGGTTTAAACAACTGACTGATGCTTTTGAAGACGTCAAAGACATGGTGGGTAGAGGAATGCGTTCAAATTATATACAGGTTGAAGGGTCACTGCAGACCCGCTTGTCCTGCATCCTGCTGAGTTACAGGACAAGACCCCACACACTCACAGGGGTCTCGCCTGCTGAACTCATGATGAAAAGAGGTCTTAAGACCAAGCTATCTCTGGTACACCTGGATTTAAATAATCATGTTGAATACAGAAGACAAAGTCAACAAGAGTACCGTGATC
Source organism: Pristiophorus japonicus (assembly GCF_044704955.1). Lineage (NCBI taxonomy): Eukaryota > Metazoa > Chordata > Chondrichthyes > Pristiophoridae > Pristiophorus > Pristiophorus japonicus. Next base: position 69,251,583 of record NC_091987.1, on the reverse strand, counting down.
GCGCAACTGTGTCCTGCGAGATTTCTGTTAATGATTCTGTACACGTGTTGAACTATGGTCAGAGTCCCAACTGGATCGCTGGTACGGTCATGGCCAAGGAGGGCAACAGAGTATTTGTTATTAAGCTCACGAATGGGCAAACTTGCAGGAAACACATGGATCAGACAAAGCTGAGGCACACAGACGAGCCAGAAAAGTCGGATGAAGAAACCATCGACAACCAACCAACCTACCAGCAGTCTTCAGAGGACTCAAGAGTCAGCAGTGAACCCGGAATTTCCATCACGGTCCTGTTCAATAAAAATGAACTTGCAATTCCTGACATGGCCACTACCACCCCCAACAAGTCAGTCATCCAGCCACCAGCCACAACAGACCACGTACACTCACCCAAGGCTGGAATCGAACTGAGACGGTCAACCCAGGAATGCAAAGCACCGGACCATCTCAACCTGTGAAAGACTTTGATAAGATCTCAGAGGGGGGTATTGTCATATATATACATTCTGTTTGTAGCCACCAGATGGCATCATTGTTGGAGGCCACTGAGCAGTGCGTGCTCAGGTATAAAAGGCCAGCCATTTTGAGAGTCAGGCACTTTGGGTCTAAGTAAAGCAGAGCCAAGGTTGTACCTTGCTTAGTTAAACAGTACTCAGTTTGAACCTTTATTGCATATAGTTAGCCTCAGACTTGATTAATCCACAAAGTTCAAATAAAATCATGTACATTTCTCCAAACCTGGTGTGGACAACCTCTTATAAGGTAAGTATACAACCTTTTGACTTTCTTGGACCCCAAAGCCTAGATTTTAGTACTGATTTATCGATTGTTGTTGAAATTAATGTAAGATGTACACAGGATAACCTTTCTGCATGGATTGCTCAGAAACTCAGTGCTGCTGCCTTGGCTTCCTGTACCAAGTGTAAGGAAAGGGTTAATCAAACTGAATTGAAGTCTACTAATGTAATATTGCTATTGATTTTTGTTTATGTTATAGTATTGTTAGCTTTTAACTATGGTTTGTTAAGTAGGGAAGTATGATTCTTAAATTATAATGCCTTAAAATAGTTTCATTTATACAGGTACTGCAATTCTAAGGTAGTAACCACCTGCTTAATGAGAAAAAATAATAGGAGACACAGGTAAGAAAAGGTTACTCGCTTCAGCAGCACAGACACAAGACTGGCAGAAAAGCCCCCTTTGTACCAAAGCGAGAGAGAAAGACTGAAATTATTGGATAGGAGGCGTGTTACTTAAAATAAGCACCTACCTGAGTAATAAGAGAACCTCGAACTTAGGAAGTGAGAATATTCAACATAAGAACATAAGAACATAAGAAATAGGAGCAGGAGTAGACCATATGGCCCCTCGAGCTTGCTCTGCCATTCAATAAGATCATGGCTGATCTGATCATGGACTCAGCTCCACTTCCCGCCAGCTCCCCATAACCCCTTATCTCCTTATCGCTCAAGAAACTGTCTATTTCTGTCTTAAATTTATTCAATGTCCCATCTTCTACAGCTCTCCAAAGCAGCAAATTCCACAGATTTACAACCCTCTGAGAGAAGAAATTCCTCCTCATCTCTGTTTTAAATGGGTGGCCCCTTATTCTAAGATCATGCCCTCTAGTTCTAGTCTCCCCCATCAGAGGAAACATCCTCTCTGCATCCACCTTGTCAAGCCCCCTCATAATCTTATACGTTTCAATAAGATCATCTCTTATTCTTCTGAACTCCAATGGGTACAGACCCAACCTATTCAACCTTTCCTCATCAGTCAACCCCCTCATCCCCGGAATCAACCTAGTGAACCTTCTCTGAACTGCCTCCAAAGCAAGTATATCCTTTCATAAATATGGAAACCAAAACTGCACGCAATATTCCAGGTGTGGCCTCACCAATATCTTGCACAGTTTAGCAAGACTTCCCTGTTTTTATACTCTATCCCCTTTGCAATAAAGCCAAGATACCATTGGCCTTCCTGATCACTTGCTGTACCTGCATACTATCCTTTTGCGTTTCATGCACAAGTACCCCCAGGTCCCGCTGTTCTGCGGCACTTTGCAATCTTTCGCCATTTAAATAATAACTTGCTCTTTTATTTTTTCTGCCAAAGTGCATGACCTCACACTTTCCAACATTATACTCCATCTGCCAAATTTTTGCCCACTCACTTAGCCTGTCCTTTTTGCAGATTTTTTGTGTCCTCCTCACACATTGCTTTTCCTCCCATCTTTGTATCGTCAGCAAACTTGGCTACGTTACACTCAGTCCCTTCTTCCAAGTCGTTAATATAGATTGTAAATAGTTGGGGACCCAGCACTGATCCCTGTGGCACCCCACCCCACTAGCCAACCAGAGAATGAACCATTTATCCCGACTCTCTGTTTTCTGCTAGTTAGCCAATCCTCTATCCATGCTAATATATTACCCCCAACCCTGTGAACTTTTATCTTGTGTAGTAACCTTTTATGTGGCACCTTGTCAAATGCCTTGTGGAAGTCCAAATACACCACATCCACTGGTTCCCCTTTATCCACCCTGTTCATTACTTCAAAGAACTCCAGCAAATTTGTCAAACATGACTTCCCCTTCATAAATCCATGCTGACTCTGCCTGACCGAATTTTGCTTATCCAAATTCAAGACAGGGGGCGATACATTTTTGGGAACTAAGTGAATTAAGGGATATGGGGATAGGGCAGGAAAGTGGAGTTGAGGTTGAAGATCAGCCATGATCTTATTGAATGGCAGAGCAGGCTCGAAGGGCCAAATGGCCTATTCCAGCTCATATTTCTTATGTTCTTATGTGAGATTTCTGTAGTCAAGTTAGAATCAAACATACTTTGAAGTGTCAGTTATTTTCTTGCTAGTCAATCTTTGCAGCACAGACCTATAGCTGTAAGAACAAACATAATCAAATCAGTACTGAATAATACATAATCAAAGACACACTTGAGGTAACCATGTGAGTTGTCACTTAGTCGGGTAAGAGAAATGTATGGGAGTGGCAGTTTGTAATGAGCAGTTGGATTCATAACGGTTTTGATCAATTTATATGCTGAGCTCAGAACTATAATGCATTTGAGTCCCCAACCATCAGGTGTGGTGTAAGTGCTGTCTTTTAAGTGTATCATTAAGTATTACTGCAAGTATTATATGCTTAATAAATCTATGAATGCTTGACCTCAATATTTAAGAGCCTTATTGATTTTTGAGGAAGAGATGGAACATCTAAACATCAATAAAAAACATCCTTGGAGATAAGCATCTGTGCTTGGTCTTTTAGCTCAACAGTTTCTGATCATGGTTAACCACCCCACTAACTTGATTGTGCCGCTGAAGCCACAATAGTCTCTATCAGAATCATGCTGATGGGGCAAATCTAACAAGTTTCATTCATAAGGAATAAGTCAATCATTTCGCTTAAAAAAAACACAGCTCTATATCTTCAAATAGGGTGTAATTTGTTTTACTCTTGCATAAATAATGTTACTTCTAACATTTCCTCAAGATTGACAGCTCTGGGTGGGAGGGACTATCTCCTTGTTATAGGATTAGAATAAAATCTTTGGTTTGAATTTTGTGATTATTCTGTGTGTATATAGCAACTGATCTTTATTTTACATTCCTACCTGAATATAAATTGTACTGATTCAACATAGTGACACTAATCATAATCATTGGTCTGTACATTTCGCCTTGCTGGGAAAAATAGCAACCAAGTTTCACCTCACCAAGGGGTTGAGTTTCAACAATAACTCCTTTAATGTAGCAAAACGTCCTAAGGCGCTTCACAGGAGTGTTCTCAGAGAAAATGTGACACCGAGCCACATAAGGAGATATTACATTTGTACATCCCTGTCTGGAGTAAAAATAAAATGGGGAAGATGGCTCAACCGTGGCTAACAAGGGAAATTAAGGATAGCGTTAAATCCAAGGAGGAGGCAGATAAATTGGCCAGAAAAAGCAGCAAACCTGAGGACTGGGAGAATTTTGTAATACAGCAGAGGAGGACAAAGGGTTTAATTAGGAGGGGGAAAATAGAGTATGAGAGGAAGCTTGCTGGGAACATAAAAACTGACTGCGAAAGCTTCTATAAATATGTGAAGAGTAAAAGATTGGTGAAAACAAATGTAGGTCCCTTGCAGTCAGATTCAGGTGCATTTATAATGGGGAACAAAGAAATGGCGGGCGAGTTAAACAAATACTTTGGTTCTGTTTTCACAAAGGAAGACACAAATAACCTTCCAGAAATACTAGGGGACCGAGGGTCTACTGAGAAGGAAGAACCGAAGGATATCCTTATAAAGCAGGAAATTGTGTTACAAGAAATTGATGGGATTGAAGGCCGATAAATCCCCGGGGTCTGATAGTCTGCATCTAAGAGTATTTAAGGAAGTGGCCATAGAAATAGTGGCTGCATTGGTGGTCATTTTCCAACAGTCTATCGACTCTGGATCAGTTCCTATGGACTGGTGGGTAGCTAATGTAACACCACTGTTTAAAAAAGGAGGGAGAGAGAAAACGGGTAATTATAAAACGGTTAGCCTGACATCAGTAGTGGGGAAAATGTTGGAATCAATTATTAAAGATGAAATAGCAGCGCATTTGGAAATCAGTGACAGGATCGGTCCAAGTCAGCACGGATTTATGAAAGGGAAATCATGCTTGACAAATCTTCTGGAATTTTTTGAGGATGTAACTAGTAGAGTGGACAAGGGAGAACCAGTGGATATGGTGTATTTGGACTTTCAAAAGGCTTTTGACAAGGTCCCACACAAGAGATTGGTGTGCAAAATCAAAGCACATGGTATGGGGGTTCTGTACTGACGTGAATAGAGAACTGGTTGGCAGACAGGAAGCAGAGAGTCGGGATAAATGGGTCCTTTTCAGAATGACAGGCATTGACTAGTGGAGTGCTGCAGGGCTCAGTGCTGGGACCCCAGCTCTTTACAATATACTTTAATGATTTAGATGAAGGAATTGAGTGTAATATCTCCAAGTTTTCAGTTGACACTAAACTGGGTGGCGGTGTGAGCTGTGAGGAGGATGCTAAGAGGCTGCAGGGTGATTTGACAGGTTAGGTGAGTGGGCAAATGCATGGCAGATGCAGTATAATGTGGATAAATGTGAGGTTATCCACTTTGGGAGCAAAAACACGAAGGCAGAATATTATCTGAATGGCGGCAGATTAGGAAAGGAGACGGTGCAACAAGACCTGGGTGCCATGGTTCATCAGTCATTGAAAGTTGGCATGCAGGTACAGCAAGCGGTGAAGAAGGCAAATGGTATGTTGGCCTTCATAGATAGGGGATTTGAATATAGGAGCAGAGAGGTCTTACTGCAGTTGTACAGGGCCTTGGTGAGGCCTCACCTGGAATATTGTGTTCAGTTTTGGTCTCCTAATCTGAGGAAGGACGTTCTTGCTATTGAGGGAGTGCAGCGAAGGTTCACCAGACTGATTCCCGGGATGGCGGGACTGACATATGAGGAGAAACTGGATCAACTGGGTCTTTATACACTGGAGTTTAGAAGAATGAGAGGGGATCTCATAGAAGCATGTAAAATTCTGACGGGACTGGGCAAGTCAGATGCGGGAAGAATGTTCCCAATGATGGGGAAGTCCAGTACCAGGGGACACAGTCTTAGGATAAGGGTAGGCCATTTAGGACTGAGATGTGGAGAAACTTCTTCACTCAGAGAGTTGTTAACCTGTGGAATTCCCTATCGCAGAGAGTTGTTGCTGCCAGTTCATTGGATATATTCAAGAGGGAGTTAGATATGGCCCTTACGGCTAAGCGGATCAAGGGGTATGGAGAGAAAGCAGGAAAGAGATACTGAGGGAATGATCAGCCATGATTTTATTGAATGGTGGTGCAGGCTCAAAGGGCCGAATGGCCTACTCCTGCATCTATTTTCTATGTTTCTATTGGGAAAGCTTGGTCAAAGAGGTAGGTTTTAAGAAGCATCTTAAAGGAGCAGAGAAAGGTAAAGAGGCAGAAAGATTTAGGGAGTGAATTCCAGAGCTTAGGGCCCAAGCAGCTGAAGGCACGGCCACCGATGGTGGGCGAAGGAAATCGGGGATGCACAAAAGCTCCTGCCTCCCTTTAGCTGGCAGAGGAAACTGTTATGTATTAATGCTTGGGGGTCACCAGACACCAGAAGGCACCGCAGTCAGAGGTCATCGAGCTGTACTCATGTGGCATGTGCGCTTGGTCAGCTGTATATAAGCTGGTTGTCTTTGTCACGCTGACACTCTTGGGCTGGAATAAAGATGGATCAGATTGCACCTGAGTGAGTTTACAGTAACCAGACTCTTAAGTCATTACAATTGGCGAAGAGTTAATTTAAGAACCTTCGCATGCACAATGGGCACGGTTGGAATCCTGGAGAGAATCGTGGAGGACGAGGATTGGGCGGATTTTGTCGACCACCTGGATCAGTATTTTGTGGCCAACGGCTTGGTGGCAGAGGCCTACGCAGTTAAGCGCAGGGCAGTTCTCCTCACCGTTTGTGGTCCGAAAATTTACAGCCTCGTGAAGAATCTTCTCTCGCCTGTACGTCCGTCGGAAAAAGGATACAAGGAATTGTGTACGTTGGTGGGTAACCATCTGGAGCTACAAGAGGGGATCATCATATCACGTTACCGTTTCTACACGCATGTTTTTGCTGAGGGCCAGGTCGTGTCAGGATTTGTCGCCGACCTGCAACATTTGGCTGAGCCGTGTAAGTTCTGGAACATGCTGGAAGACATGCTGCATGATGTCTTCGTGATAGGCATCAGCCATGATGCGATCCTCACGAAGCTGTTGGCTGCAGAGATGCTGGATTTGAAAAAGGCCATCGCGACTGCCCAGGCATGCATGACAACGGATGATAATTTGAGGCAGATATCATCGATGAGTTGGAGTTCCACGGCAAGTACTGTAAACAAGATGGCGTAGACTTCGGGCAGAGCTGCTTATGCGAAACCTGCTGCTACTCAAAGCCCGCCAACTGGTTCGATCCAGATTTCACCCTGTTGGCATTGTGGGGGAATCATCGGCCTCATCAGTGTCAGTTTAGACAATACTCATGCAATGGATGTTCGAAAGTGGGGCATCCTCACAGGATGTGTCCGCAACGGAGCAAGCGTGGTGCGGCTCACCACGTGGTTGATGAGGACCAGTTTAGTGATGGCCCGGATACGCAACCCGAGGAGGAAGTGAATGGACTGTATTCGTTCCTGAGCAAGAGTCAGCCGATAGTCGTTAATGTGAAGCTGAATGGCGTGCTTGTATCAATGGAGCTGGACACGGATGCGAGCCAGTCGATAACGAGCCAAAGGATATTCGACAAGCCGTGGGACACTAAGGTTGCGAAACGTAAGCTGAGTCCAGTCAATGCCAGGTTGCATACTTACACTAAGGATCTCAGACCAGTGCTCGGCAGTGCAGCAATCGAGGATATGACGATGTAGCATATGCCGATGTGGTTCACGAGCTACCATTATGGATCGTCCCAGATAATGGTCCAACACTGTTCGGCAGGAATTGGCTCGAGAAAATCAAGCTGAACTGGATTGATGTCAAGATATTGTCCTCGGTGGATGATACTGCGTGTGCTCAAGTATTGAAAAAGTTTCCTTCTTTCTTTGAAATGGGCATTGGCAATTTTATGGGAGCCAAGATGTAGATTCACCTGGACTCCAATGCAAGGCCTGTCTATCACAAAGCTCAGTCTGTTCCGTACATGATGAGGGAGAAGGTTGAAATTGAGCTTGACAGACACCAGCGTGAAGGGATCATATCACCGGTCTAGTTTAACAAGTGGGCTAGTCCCATTGTTCCTGAGTTATGGCACTGTCAGGATTTGTGGAGACTACAAGGTTACGATTAGCCAATTTTTGAAACAGGATCAGTATCCATTACCGAGGGCTGATGACCTGTTCACCATGCTAGCTGGTGGAAAGTCGTTCACGAAACTGGATCTGGCATCGGCCTATATGACCCAGGAGCTTGTCGACACTTCAAAGAAACTCACTTGCATCAACATCCATAAAGGACTGTTCGTCTACAACAGGTGTCCTTTTGGGATTCGTTCGGCTGCAGCATATTTCAGAGGAATATGGAGAATTTATTGAAGTCCGTTCCTAGAACTGTCATGTTTCAAGATGACATTCTGGTCACAGGTCGTGACACTGCTGAACATCTGAACAATCTTGAAGAAGTCCCACAGCGTCTGGACAAAGTGGGACTTAGGCTGAAACGCTCGAAGTGTGTATTCATGGCACCTGAAGTCGAATTCCTCAGGAGAATATTGCTGCTGATGGCATCAGGTCCACTGATTCAAAAACCGAGGCCATCAAAAATGCACCCAGGCCTCAGAGCTGCGTTTGACCCTTGGGCTACTCAACTACTTTGGTCATTTCTTACCCAGATTGAGCACTTTACTAGAGCCACTGCATGTGTTACGAAGAAAAGGCGACAACTGGGTCTGGGGTGCATCTCAAGATCGAGCCTTTGAGAAAGACACAAAGATTAGTGGGAAAGCGGGTTGTGTAGAGGACACAGAGAGGCTGCAAAGAGATTTAGATAGGTTAAGTGAATGGGCTAAGGTTTGGCAGATGGAATACAATGTCGGAAAATGTGAGGTCATCCACCTTGGGAAAAAAAAACAGCAAAAGGGAGTATTATTTGAATGGGGAGAAATTACAACATGCTGCGATGCAGAGGGACCTGGGGGTCCTTGTGCATGAATCCCAAAAAGTTAGTTTGCAAGTGCAGCAGGTAATCAGGAAGGTGAATGGAATGTTGGTCTTCATTGCGAGAGGGATGGAGTACAAAAGCAGGGAGGTCCTGCTACAACTGTATAGGGTATTAGTGAGGCCGCACCTGGAGTACTGCGTGCAGTTTTGGTCACCTTTCTTAAGGAAAGATATACTAGCTTTGGAGGGGGTACAGAGACGATTCACTAGGCTGATTCCAGAGATGAGGGGGTTACCTTATGATGATAGATTGAGTAGACTGGGTCTTTGCTCGTTGGAGTTCAGAAGGATGAGGGGTAATCTTATAGAAACATTTAAAATATTGAAAGGGATAGACAAGATAGAGGCAGAGAGGTTGTTTCCACTGGTCGGGGAGACTAGAACTAGGGGGCACAGCCTCAAAATACGGGGGAGCCAATTTAAAACCGAGTTGAGAAGGAATTTCTTCTCCCAGAGGGTTGTGAATCTGTGGAATTCTCTGCCCAAGGAAGCAATTGCGGCTAGCTCATTGAATGTATTCAAATCACAGATAGATAGATTTTTAGGATAAGGGAATTAAGGGTTACGGGGAGCGGGCGGGTGAGTGGAGCTGAGTCCACGACCAGATCAGCCATGATCTTGTTGAATGGCAGAGCAGGCTCGAGGGGCTAGATGGCCTACTCTTGTTCCTAATTCTTATGTTCTTATGTTATGTTAAAGCCAAGAATCTGCTATGTTCAAACAAGTTGCTTGTTCATTACGATCTGAGTAAGCATCTTGTATTGGCCTGTGATGCTTCATCATATGGGACTGGCTGCGTACTCCAACAAGCAAATGAATCGGGCAAGCTACAACCTGTTGCGTATGCTTGGAGAAGTCTGTCTAAAGCGGAAAGAGCTTACAGTATGGTAGAGAAAGAAGCTTTGGCCTGTGTGTATGGGGTAACAAAATGCACCAGTACCTGTTTGGTCTTCGTTTTGAACTAGAAACGGATCACAAGCCACTCATTTCATTGTTTTCGGAAAACAAAAGTATTAATACCAGTGCATCGTCCCGCATTCAAAGATGGGCGCTGACATTGTCTGCCTATGATTACGTATCCGTCATAGACCTGGTACGGAGAATTGTGCCGATGCACTGAGTCGTCTGCCCTTACCCACAACTGAGATGGAGACGCCTCAACCTGCAGATCTACTGTTAGTAATGGATGCTTTTGAGAGTGAAGGAACCCCTGTCACTGCTCAACAAGTTAGGATCTGGACCAGCCATGACCCTATTTTATCAGTTGTGAAATGGTATGTACTCAGTGGTGATTGGTCTGCCATACCTATGGAGATGCGTGAGGAGACCAAACCTTACAACTGTCGCAAGGATGAGCTGTCCATTCAGTCAGACTATTTACTGTGGGATAATCATGTAATCATGCCTAAGAAAGGTAGAGAAAAATTTGTATGCGAACTTCATAGTACTCATCCTGGTATTGTCATGATGAAGTCCATTGCTAGGTCTCATGTATAGTGGCCTAAAATTGATTCTGATCTGGAATCATGCATGAATCAGTGCAATACTTGCATGCAGCTAAGTAAAGTACCAGTGGAATCTTCGCTGAGTCTTTGGTTGTGGCCATCCAAAGCATGGTCGAGGATCCACATTGATTTTGCGGGCCCGTTCCTAGGAAAGATGTTTCTTGTCATATTAGATGCCTATTCTAAGTGGATAGAGTGTGTTATTATGTCATCCAGTACATCTACAGCTACCATTGAGAGCCTTCGTATCATGTTTGCTTCTCATGGTTTGCCTGACATTGTTGTGAGCGACAACGGATCTTGCTTCACAAGTCTGAGCTCCAGGAGTTCATGAAACTCAATGACATCAAACATGTGAGATCAGCTCCATTCAAGTCTGCTTCTAATGGTCAAGCAGACCATGCCGTTCAAATGATCAAGCAAAGTATGAAACGTGTAACTCAGGGTTCACTGCAGAGACGGTTGATATTGCTCAGTTACAGGTCAAGACCTGATATACTTACTGGGGTTCCTCCTGCTGAACTACTGATGAAGAGAAATCTCAAGACCAGGCTTTCTCTTGTTCACCCTGATTTGAATGAACATGTTGAAAACAGACGTCAAAGTCAGCAATGGTGTCATGATCGTGTTGCCATGTCACATGACATCTCGGTCAACGATCCGCTTTATGCACTGAACTATGGTCAAGGTCCAAAGTGGATCGCTGGCACTGTTACAGCCAAGGAGGGTAACAGAGTGTTTATTGTCGTGCTCAAGAATGGGCAAACATGCAGGAAACACCTTGACCAGGTTAAACTGCGGCACATGGATGAACTGGAACCGAGTGAGGAAGATGCAGTCAGCGACCAACCAACCATTGTTCACTCATCAGAGGACTCTGCTGCCATTACTGACTCTGAACCTTCAGTCTCTGATGTGGTCATGACCACTCCCATCAGATCGGCTACTCAGCCCTCAGTCTCAACAGACTCAGAACGCTCACCCAGAGCCAAAGTTGAACTGCGACGATCGTCTTAATTTGTAAAAATACTGTTGTTAAGATTTTAAAACAAGGATGTTGTTATGTATTAATGCTTGGGGGTCACCAGACACCAGAGGGCACCGCGGTCGGAGGTCATCAGGCTGTACGCATGTGGCATGTGTGCTTGGTCGCCTGCATATAAACTGGGTGTCTTTGTCACGCTGCCACTCTTGCGCTAGAGTAAAGATGGATTAGGTTGCACCTGAGTGAGTTTACAGTAACCAGACTCTTGAGTCATTACAGAAACGTTTCAAGGACACCCTCAAAGCCTCCTCGATAAAATGCAACATCCCCACCGACACCTGGGAATCCCTGGCCAAAGACTGCCCTAAGTGGAGGAAGTGCATCTGGGAGGGCCTTGAGTCTCATCGCCGAGAGCATGCAGAAACCAAGTGCAGGCAGCGGAAGGAATGTGCGGCAAATCAGTCCCACCCACCCTTTCCTTCAATGGCTGTCTGTCCCACCTGTGACAGAGACTGTAATTCCCATATTGGACTGTTCAGTCACCTAAGAACTCACTTTTAGAGTGAAAGCAAGTCTTCTTCGATTTCGAAGGACTGCTTATGATGATGATTAGCTAGCAGGTTTCTCACCTGGCCCACAACTATTCAATTCAAAATCTGAGGCACCCAGCTTCATTTAAATATTATAATTACCAACACACCTCTGCAGAGCGGGCTACTTGACCGACATCAAATCCACCGTGGTTAGAGCAGAGCTAGGCGTATTCGCGGCGGGTTGCGGTCGTGTTTCCCACTTTAACCCCATTCCCTGACCCTCTCCCGCCTGTCGCTGGCGGGGGGGGAGGGGGTTTAGGGTTAAAATTACCCCCTACATTTTAATTCTTTTTTAATGTTACTTCTTATTTCATGTGTTTGCCTACATTACAATTATCTCTGCACTCCAAAAGTAATTCACTGAGCAACTTCCTTTGAGATGTATCAATAATGCAATAAGGCATTATATAGAAGCAAATTTTTTTAATGCAACTTTTTGTGAATTTACTAATTGAGATATTTCCTTTTTCTTCCCTCTCGTCCCTTCAGCATAATTATCATTACCCTCATTGGAAGGGTACCCTGCAGCCCTCTCACTTACCTAAATCGATGCCACTTCGAGATCCTGTCACCTTGTAAGAAAGAACACTTCTGCTCCTTCCAGTTCCCTGGCATAATGTTGCTGAAAATAGAGCCGAGTATTTGATAATCGTATGAAATTCCTTTGAGACATAGATTTTACATGCCCTCAATCTGCAAATACATGTACAGAAAGTATAATAATTCAACAAAAAATAGGAATATATACAAACGAAAATCTAGGTTAATGCCTTCCAGTGTGGATTTTAGTTAAACTCAATACAGGCTTGTGCTACAAGAAGGAGATAAACCCAATGAGTTTTACTGATCTCTTTTCTCATTTCATTACCCTTCATATGCAGCAAGGTTACAGAATATAGGGCAATGCTCTGGAGATTGTGTATGCAAAACTGGGGATTTTTTTCTCTTCTGTTTTTAACTGTTGTTACCCCAGTTCTCTCTGTCATACAGCCTTTGACCTAGTTTTTAATTGATTTGATTGATGAAGTATTAGAGCTGGAGCTAGCTAAATATCCGTTTGATTAAAATGTATAAAACTGCAGCACGTTAATGTATTTGTAGACATAGTGGGGACATCTTCTTCCTGTGCACTTTGAGCAACATATGTTGCCAAGTTTACAAGGCAACAAATGACTCTCATACACTGAATAAATTATGAGACCACTGACTCAACCATTTATTATCACAGAGCAGCCATTTTTGATAAAGTCTGTACATTGATGTATAGAAGCATGTTTTTCAGTGCTGTAAGTGACTTTTGTAATCATTTTATGAAATTTTAGTAAAAAATTTGTTTTTTTTGGTATGTGGACTTCTGATACCTCACCAACATTGACAGAATGTAGAAAACTGTCATTAAACTGCCAGGAAAATCATCTGACATTCAGTTTGAGTTTCCTTTAATATTGGTAAGATATACATTTTAAATGTGTTTATTTCCTATTTTTTAAGCTATTTTCTCATCTCTAAGTTCCTCAATGCTATGCACTTCCTCTACTATGAAAAACATAAGTGGCATATTCTTAGGCTGCAAGCAAAGGGGTTCTATAACTAGATGTTGTCATGGCGAATACTTTAACTTGTTTTCTGGTTTTGCTTCTTTTTCTGCAGGGAAATTATCTTGACTACATTTAATAACCCTGCCCTGCCCAACAGTCTGATTCAGATCAGGAGCTTCCCATATAGGCAATTGAAAGAAGTAACTGCATTCTAATTGGTTTCGGAGGCACAGCATTTTAGTGATTCAATATACTGTGTGACCAGGATACCCTTCTTTTTGGGGTGGAGAGCAGAGAGGATGGTTATCAAAGTGAAAATCAGGATATGAAATAGCCAAAAATTCTCACAGTTTACCTTCTCAATATGCCACAACTTCAAAAAGATTCACTTGTCTATTTTTTTAATTGTAAAGTATATAAATAATAAACGGCAATATAATTTGTCATCGAGAATGTGCAAAATCAAGCATTATTTGTTAATCTGAAAAACAACTTTCATCACTCTACATTCAAAGCAAGGTGATGAAAGACTTCTAGAATTGCAAAGTCTTCAAAACTCTCCCACTCTTAAATTCCAAATTAAAATGAATACCTTACAGTTAAAATTGTTTTTATACCAATGCACAATATCTGGTTTGTAGATTATAAAGTTACGTACCATTTTATAATGAATTTATTCAGTTCATACTTGGGACACACTCTCTTTTGCCTACAGAGATTCCATTGGCTACTTAGAATCCACAAAGCCAAAAGCATTTCAGATTTAAGGCTAATGCTTACTTGTTCTGATACTGTAAAGATACTTTTCGGCATGAAACACTGACATTTAAGTGACTTTGCTACTATAAGTCTTTGGTCTACAAATTGGATCTCATTGCACTTGTTTTACGGATGTAAAATGGGCACATTGTTCAGGTGTTTGGAACAGCCAAGCATTACACTCCTTTCATATGGTAATGAGGGGCCTATCACCTGTTTTAGAACCCCACTCTGAGGTCTGGATTTTAATGGGGAAGGCGGGTTGGGCTCTGAAGCCTTTAATGGCAGGGCTTGATTTGCATCTGAGGTCCCTGTTCCCCACCAGCAGCCAGCCAGATGGAGAGGCTGACTGTCTCTGGGTGGGTGGGTGGGCGGGCCTGCAGCACTAGGCCACACAGAGGAAGGAGAGAGGGATTGGGTGGGAGCTGGGGAAGGCCTCCAGAGGATCTGGGGGGGGCGGCGATGGAAGGAAGATCGGGACCTCAGGATGATTGGGCAGGGGAAAGGATGATCGGGGCAGTGAGGTTGTGGCCAGCCACGGGAGAATCGGGGCCAGCCTCAGGATTATTGCTGAGCGTGGGCTCCTGGGAAGCGATCGGAGACCATGTGAGGGGGGTCTCCGATCGTAGGGGGTGGGCTAGGCAGGGACTCTGGATCCAGGCACTTACCTCCTGGATGCAGCAGTCCTCTCCTTGCTGTAACTGTTGTTTTTTATGAGGTGTGTAAAACCCAACCAGCTACAGTTAAAAACAAAATGGAGGTTAAGGAAGAGGCGTCCAGCATCATTAAAATATTTAAATTGACTCCCACCTCTTGGCAGCATGTTGGCTGCCATCCCTGTCCCGCCTCCTGCCCCTCCTCCATTAAAACCGGAAGTGGGTGGGTTGTGGGCTGTTTCAGGTCGGCATTCCGATTTTCAATAATTTAACTATCCCCACGCTCCTAACCCACCTGAATGTTTAGCTTAAAATTCCCCCCTGAAAGCAGGTGGCTCTGAGCGGAGTAGGTGCCGGGAGTGTTCAGGATTTTCTGGCATGGATGCAGCCAAGTAAGCAGCTGCCACCAAAAAGGTAAGTTCAAATGTTTTTGTACATTTACAGTTGTAGTGGAGCCAGGAGGAGCAGTCCCAATGGCAGACTGTTCCTGGCAAAGTAGACAGCTCGAAATTCCTTCCTGCAGAAGGTGAGGAGCCCGTGTCAGTGCGACGGGCTCCAGTAGCTCAGCCAGATTATTTAGATTGGGTTCAAGGCCCAATTTCGGGCCGGCCTTCGAGCCCCCCCAGTTGGGCCACAAGTTGCAGCCATGTCGCCGCCTTCACACCTGAAACCGGCCGCCAACAAATTTCTACCCCATAGATTGCTGACCACTAACCGAACATAGGAGCTGGATGTTCTGTGTTTAACAATAAAATTTGTTAACAGGGTGTGTTTCTACTTTGCAAAGGATTTCACACAAACATCCAGCTCAAATGACACTAAGTTCAAATCAATGGTATTTACTTTAGTATTTTCAAAGAGGTGAAATATCTGAAGAATTATGTAATTTAAGACCGACAACCCCCTACAAGGGAAACAACCACAACAGAAGATTCAGATAATTAAGGTGTTCCTTTACAAGCATCAGAAATAACAGCATGCAACAATGAGACAATGAGACCAGCTGCAGCAGGTTCAGGCAATGCTGAAAGTAGGCTCCTTTACCGCCCAATGTATAGTGCACCATGGGGCCGAAATTTGCCCGTTTTGTGTCTCTCTAAGGGGCACAAAACTGTTTTCGCACGGGGGAGGGTGTGCTGCCGGCTGTCGCGAAAATGCGCAGGCGTTAGCTGGTAGCTACCTGGGCCGCTGTGCAGCCGCCGATTATGTCATTGCCGTGCTCGGCGACCCCTTTTTGCCCCATGGCAGAAATTGATCAGCGTCCCGTGAGGCTGCCACGAGTGGTATCTGCACCAGCTTCGCGGGTCACGAACCGGCTGACATCTCCTCGCCAGGTGGAAGTTAATGGAGAGGTGGGGAGCGCCGCGCGCCGCCATTCTTTTTCCAGCCAACTCGACCCCTCCTGTGTTTCTTTCGCATGGTCCAGGCCGCCATCGTGCAGCCCAGCACTCCGCAATGGTGGCCCAGTGCAGACCATCAGAGGCCTGGCAGAGTGCGCAGCAGCCCTTCCCTTTAACGGTAGGGGAGGGCCGTTGAAACACGACAGCGCTAAACAGAGCAGCCGTGTAGCCCTGACGAACGCGCGCGAGTAGCGCCTTCGAATTTGCCCCAAAGGGAAGTGGAGAGCGCAACATTGCGCTCCACTTCCTGTGAGGGCTGGTAACTTCAATTTCGCGCCGGGCACAGGAAGTTCTGCCCCGACTTGATTACTAAACGGGGCGCTGCTGAATTTCACCTCCCAAACATTTGGGCCTAGAATTGGTCCATGCAGCGCCTGTTTTACGGGCGCTACTCGGATTATGGCAGGCAGGAAACATAAGCACATTTATCGTCAGATGTGTACAGCCTACTGTTATGTATGAATAAAGAGTCTGACTGGATACTGTGAGCTCAAAGTAAAGTGTGACCTTAGTCTTTTATTGCAGGTCTCCAGAGTGCCTCTCCAGTCTGTGAGGCCTCCTTAAGTACCTGAGCTGCCAAAGGATTATGGGATCCCTTGGGACTCCAGGGGATGAGCCCTCTGGTGGCTGAACAAGGTATATACATGTTTACATACATAATACCTACCATATTGGGTAAGGACAAAAAAATATGTGTCCTCACGTGACACATTTGCGCTATCATGGTATGTACTTTGTTGAAGCCGTCTGCTCTCTACTTGTTCATGTAGATCAGGGTGAACTAACAAGAGCCTTGTCTTAAGAGTCCTTTTCATGAGCAGTTCAGCAGTTGGAATCCCAGTGAGTGAGTGGGGTCTCATGCGGTAGCTAAGCAGGACTTGGGATAGGCGAGTCTGCAGTGAGCCTTCAGTTACCCTCTTCACGCCCTGCTTGATGGTTTGCACTGCTCTCTCTGCCTGACCATTGGACACTGATTTAAATGGGACAGATGTAACATGTTTGATACCGTTACGGGTCATGAACTTTTTGATCTTGGCACTGGTAAAACATGGCCTGTTGTCGCTCACGAGGACATCAAGTAGTCTACGCATGACAAACAAGGCCCGCAGGCATTCAGTGGTGGCAGCGGATGTGCTTGCCAACATTATCTCACATTCAATCCATTTGGAATACGCCACAAGGAACATTTTACCCAAAAACGGGCCTGCATAGTCGACATGGACCCTGGACCACGGTTTGGAGGGCCACGACCATAAACTTAGTGGCGCCTCCCTGGGTGCATTGCTTAACTTCGAGCATGTGTTACATTTGTGCACGCAGGACTCTAAGTCCCCATTGATACCGGGCCACCACACATGGGATCTGGCTATGGCTTTCATCATTACAATGCCTGGGTGGGTACTGTGGAGGTCACTGATGAGAGTGTCTCTGCCCTTCTTGGGGACCACTACCCGATTACCCCACAGAAGGCAGTCTGCCTGTATAGACATTTCATCTTTGCGCCGCTGGTACGGTTTTATCTCTTCCTGCATTTCCACTGGGACACTGGACCAGCTCCCGTGAAGCAGACAATTTTTTATTGGGGACAGTAAGGGGTCCTGGCTCATCCAGGTTCTAATCTGTTGGGCTGTGATGGGTGATTGCTCACTCTCGAATACTTCCATTACCATGACTAAATCTGCGGGCTGGGCAATGGCAGCCTACTGAGAGCATCGACACAGTTTTCTGTGCCTGGTCTGTGGCAGATGGCATAGTTGTATGTGGACAACGTGAGTGCCCATCTCTGGATGCGGGCCAATGCATTCGTGTTTATCCCCTTACTCTCGGAAAACAGGGATATTAGTGGTATATGGTCCGTTTCCAATTCAAATTTTAGTCCAAACAGATATTGATGTATTTTCTTTACCCCATAGACACACGCTAATGCTTCTTTTTCAATCATGCTGCAGGCTCTCTCAGTCTTAGACAGACTCCTGGATGCATAAGCAACCGATTGCAATTTCCCAGATTCATTAGCTTGTTGCAATACACACCCGACGCCATACAACGATGCATCACATGCTAGTACCAAACGCTTACATGGATCAGACAACACAAGCACTTTGTTTGAGCATAACAATTTTCTAGCTTTTACAAAGGCATTTTCTTGGCTTTTACCCCAAACCCATTCCTTTACGCAGTAAAGCATGCAGTGGTTCTAACAATGTGCTGAGACCCGGTGAGAAGTTACCAAAGTACTTCAGAAGTCCTAGAAAAGACCGCAGCTCCATCATGTTCTGTGGCCCCGGTGCATTCTTGATTGCCTCTGTCTTCGAATCGGTGGGCCTGATGCCGTCCGCCGCGATTCTTCTCCCCAAGAACTCCACTTCAGGTGCCAGGAAAACGCACTTCGAGCATTTCAACCTGAGTCCCACGCAGTTGAGACGGCTAAGAACCTCCTCCAGGTTCTGCAGATGCTCGACTGTGTCCCAACCTGTAACCAAGATGTCGTCTTGGAAGACCACTGTGCGTGGGACTGACTTCAGTAAGCTTTCCATGTTTCTCTGGAATATCGCCGCGGCTGATCAAATTCCAAACGGGCATCTGTTATAAATGAAGAGACCTTTGTGCATGTTGATACAGGTGAGGCCCTTTGATGATGCCTCCAGCTCCTGCGTCGAGGTCAAGTCCAGCTTCGTGAACATCTTTCCTCCCGCCAGCGTAACAAAAAGGTCATCAGTCTTTGGTAGTGGGTATTGATCCTCCAGGGAGAAACGATTGATAGTTACTTTGTAATCACCATAGATTCTGACGGTGCCGTCTATCTTAAGGACTGGAACAATCGGACTGGACCACTCGTTGAATTCAATCGGCGAAATGATGCCCTCTCGTTGCAACCGATCCATCATGTACAGTACTGCTCTTGCCTTGTGATGGATGGGTCACACACTGGAATTAGGTGGATCTGCACTTTTGCTCCTTGGAACTTTCCGATGCCTGGTTCGAACAGCGAAGGGAACTTGTTTAAGACCTGGGCACACGAAGTGTCGTCAGCGGATGAGAGCGCTCTGATGTCGTCCCAGTTCCAGCTTATCTTTCCCAGCCAGCTCCTGCCGAGCAGCGTGGGACCATTGCTCGGTACCACCCAGAGTGGTAGTTTGTGCACCACTCCATTGTAGGAGACCTTTACAATAGCACTGCCGATTACAGGAATCAGTTCTTTTGTGTAAGTTCACGGTTTCGTGTTAATGGGAGTCAAGACTGGCCTTGAGGCCTTGCTGCACCACAACCTTTCGAAAGTCTTTTTGCCCATGATGGACTGGCTCGCGCCCGTGTCCAGCTCCATTGACACTGGGAGTCCATTTAATTCAACCTTCAGCATTATCGGGGGACACTTTGTGGTAAATGTGTGCACCCCATATACCTCTGCCTCCTCGGTCTGAGGCTCTGGTTCGTCATGATCCGCCGTGGATCTGTCCTCCTCTGCAACATGGTGGTTTGCAGGATTAACAGGATTTGCAGCTCACCTGCACATACGTTGGAGGTGTCCCATTGTTCCACAGTCCTTGCAAATGTACCCTTTGAAGCGGCTTGAATGGAAACGATGATCAACCCCGCACCTCCAACAAGGTGTTAATGGCCTTGCATTCATCACCCTTGATGGTGGACTCTGAGACATCTGCGGACGTGCAGCTGCAGGCATGTGGGGCCTGCCCTGTACATTGCAATTTGAAAACAACATCACTTTGTTCACAGTACTTGTAGCAGCACTCATGTGCTGAGAGATTTGCTTAGTATTGTCACTGGTGGCAATGAACGCCTGGGCTATCGCTGTGGCCTTATTCAAGGTTGGGGTCTCTTCAGTCAAAAGTTTGCGAAGTATGGTTTCGTGGCCAGTGCCAAGTACGAAAAAGTCTCTGAGCATGTGCTCCAAATCTCCTTCAAATTCACAATGTCCTGCAAGACGTCTTAGCTCTGCAACATAACTCGCCACTTCCTGGCCTTCAGATCTTTTGTAAGTGTAGAACCGGTACCTCGTCATCAGAACGCTTTCCTTCAAGTTCAGATGCTCCGGACCAGTGTGTACAAATCATCGTACAATTTCTCTGCGGGTTTTGCTGGGGCAAGCAGATTTTTCATGAGGCCATATGTTGGTGCCCCATAGACGGTGAGGACAATCGCCTTTCGTTTGGCAGCGTTCACTTCTCCTTCCAGCTCGTTGGCCATGAAGTATTGGTTGAGTCGCTCCACGAAGGTTTCCCAATCATCTCCCTCCGAAAATTTCTCCAGGAGGTCCACTGTTCTCTGCATCGTTGGGTTCGTCATCTGTATCTCGTCACCAGTTGATATATATGAATAGAGAGTCTGACTGGATACTGTGAGCTTAAAGTGTGACCTTAGTCTTTTATTGCAGGTCTCCAGAGTGTCTCTCCAGCCTGTGAGGCCTCCTTAAGTACCTGTGCTCCCAAGGGATTGTGGGATCCCTTGGGACTCCAGAGGATGAGCCCTCTGGTGGCTATACAAGGTATATACATGTTTACATACATAATACCTACCATATTGGGTAAGGACAAAAAAATATGTGTCCTTTACTCCGACAGAAAACGCGTGATAGAACCTTGGCATATGCATATAAGGGGTCTAATGCCCACTTGAGGTTCCCTTCCCACGATTGGCTTGACCTGAGGGATCCAGCGTCATTGCTGGCTCCATTCATGGAAACTAGGCCTAGGGATCGTGTGCTAGGCCCATCCAAGAAAGTAAGTAAATCACCTGAATGTGGATCCAGGAGGAGCAGGAGATCACCTTTCGACCGCACATTGAAAGGATTGATCGCTGCTGCCGCTCCCCCACCCATTTCCCTCACACAATGCTCCTGGCCCCATGCCCAGACCTCCCCCCCACCCCCTGGCCCTTGATCCCCAGCCCCCAACCCGATCCTGGACCCACTTACCTGAGTGCCGCTGCAACACTGACTTTACTGACTTAAATGGAAATAGAAATTGGGAGAGATGTTAAATGAGCTGCTGATCACCCATTTTACACCATCATACCTCAGCAAATTAGCCAGATACAGAGAAGAGCGAGACATTCACTATCATATGTTCAAAGCACTATCTACAGACCACACCATTCCTTTTCCTATCATCTCATTAGATTTACGTCTGGAGATATTCCGAATCCCTGGAGGTGCTTTGCTCCGTTACACAGGTCAAGCTCCAGAGTACATCAAGAGCAGGAACTGGCCACATACCACAAGAGAATGTAACTATTGTGCTACATATTTCCTCCATCAGAAAATTCAAGGGAGCTACTGGCAATTACTGCCCAGGATCCCTTTTCAGTGGATTGACTTAGATTAATATGTATGAATCTCTGAAAGAATAAAATCCATAAATCCATATTAGCATCTGCACTTTATTTATATTGGAATGAATAAATACAAAGAATTTAAAGTATTCAATATATTATTATGGGTCTTTAAGAAATTTCATAGCAATCAACTCAGAATTAGCATCGCTGTTACACCTTGTGCCATTACAATATTTATTTTATCCTATTCTTACACTTATTCTGAAAGCATGGTCAAGAGACTCGTGACCACTGATCTGCAGAAGAACAGACTTAATGGAAACATTATTATCCCTAAACTCCTGAGAGAAAGTGTATCTGATGTCCTCCAAGCTTTATGCGATACCGCTTTGAAGAGATCATTGCTCTCTCCATTAGGTCTCCCAAGGCTTGCAGGGCATTAGTAATTGCTTCCACATTGGAGGCACTCAGTGTCCTGAAAGCCTCCCTGTTAGTGAGGACATGTGCAGATGTTACCACAGCTGCCATTTGCTCTAGGTTGCACTACTGAATAAATATCCCCACTTTCGGATGAGACGTTAAACTGCTCTCTCAGGTCGGTGTAAACGATCCATGGCACTATTTCATAGAAGGGCAGGGGAGTTTTCCCTGGTGTCCTAGCCAACATTTATCCCTCAACCACCACCTAAATCAGATTATCTGGTCATTAACACATTGCTGGTTGTGGGACCTTGCTGTGTGCAAATTGGCTGTCGCGTTCCCCACATTACAACAGTAACTACATTTCAAAAGTACTTCATTGGCTGAAAAGCGCTTTGGGACGTCCTGAGGGTGTGAAAGGCGCTATGTACAAGTCTTATTTTTATGGTACCAGAGGTTGGCATTGGACTTCGCCACAGTCACAGCCGGTTGCCAATATATGCGCAGGCTCCTTGCCTGCATGGTGTGACCCATGAGATCATCATCCATCTACTCCAGAGCCACTGAAGAACATTGGGCTGGATTTTGCGGAGGGTCAGTGGGCAGGATCCATGGCAGGTTGGATGGGAAAGTCGAGATCCCGCCACCACACGCCTTTACTAAATGTCGAGCCTGCCAGCACTGAGCAGACCCAACACGCAACAGCAGGGGGTGGAGGGGGCAACTAAAATCATTAGTGGATTGTTTTTTCCCCGTTTTTAAAAATTTGACAGGTCGCCCACTGATTTCCTGCTGTGCTAGACCTCATCTGCGAAGCTGAGGCTGGAGGTCAGTGGCCATTGAATCAGCTGATGAATTGACAGCTTCAAATGTCAAGTCAAAGCTCCCAGCTGATTGAGATATGTTCCCTTAATGACTAGCTTCTCTAAATAGCATTCCCACTACAAGATGCAGGATGCTGCAAGTCTTTACACAAGTCTCCATCCAGTCTGATCTCGTAACCTCTCCCACCATTGAGAGATTGCTTCTGTCATCTCTACTTCATCTGCCATCTATTCCATCCGCATGGGTTCCCTTTGTACTCTCTCACCTTGCTCCTCAGAATCCCACCACGATCAGCCCCAACACCAGCAGCACCAACAACACCAACCTTCACCGCACAGGACACAGGGAATCAGCACCCGACCACATTGTTGCCCGAGACGCCAGGGGTGGCCTCACCATAGCCAGATTTAATTCACTTGATGCTGTACACCCTGACTGCCACATGATGCGCCAGGTTGGCACCACCCCACACCAACACCATAAAGCATCCCTACAATGCCCAAGTCACTCTTTTCACACTCATCACCATTGCAGGGGATACAATTATGTCTCACCATTCACTGCAACTCGCTAGCCACTTCCAAAGGTGCACACAAATCTGTCCAAGAACACAAAGGGGGCAAATTGCACCACATTCCGGTTGAGGATGGTAACATTCCGGGGTCAGGAATTTTTGCACCTGGCGTGGAAGCCCCGCCCCCATCGTTTAATCGGGCTTCCCACCCCTCAAAGGACGCGGAGTGCAATCTCCGGCACTCCACTTCCTTTGGGGGTGGGTTCTGTGGCACTACTGGGGAAAAATGTTGGGGGCTTCAATGATCCTCCCCTTCGCTTAAAGGAGAGGGCCACCGTGCACTCTGCACGGCCTCTGATGGCCTCCACCAGGCCACCAGGGGAACATGAGACTGGACCAACAGCCCTGCACCCAAGAAGGAATGCCGAGGTGCACGATGGCAGCCCGGACCACGCTAGGGCTGCCATCATCGAGGGTCCTGAAAGTCGACTTCGTGACTCGTGAAGCTGGCGTTGAAAAATCCGCCTGCACCAGCTTCGCGGTCCGTGGGACAGTTTCCCCATGGGGTGTTACTGGGTGGTGAGGGGTCACTGCACACGGCGATGATGTAATCACCGGTTGCGCGACAGCCTGGGGCGCTAACCACAGGGCGCGTGCTGCCATTGCAGTGCTTCCGCAAACTCCCGGGCAATTTCCTGGAAGTTGGTAGCGGCCCCCCCCGCCTACCCTCGGCGACAACTGCCCCCCCCCACCCCGGAGGCGCTAACGGGGCTATAAAAAGGGATAATTTCGCCAAATAAAGGTTTCAATGTTTGATACCACATTAACAGAAACTTTACATGAACATTGCATAAAACATCTAAGTACCTAACCTTGTGCGTTGTTAGTTAGTATCACTGCACTAGGATGAGGGAGAGTGTGAGGGGTGGCTAGTGAGATGGGGATGTGATAATGCAGATAGAGAGGTTTGGGTGGAGATGAAAGGTAAGTTGGTGTGAGTAAGGATGTGCAGGAGTAGGGTAGGGAAGGCAGAGTGATGGGGATGTGATGAGAGGCATTGCAGGATAACGTTAAGTGTGGCTTTGTACTAATGTTTCATGATCTACTAAGGTCATTGAAACATTTGCGGCATTGCACCCAGGTCCTCCTGACCACATCCCTCCTTGTGTCCTCCACTGTAATCTGCAACCAGGCTGTTTTGATCTCCAGGAGTGGTCTCTTCCGCTCATTGGAAGGGAAGAAAACCTCCCTGCATGCTGTGACTCACTCCATAAGCATATGGAGGGAGTCATGGGAGAGCCTGGGTGCAGACCTGCACCTCTGTGCAGTCATTGTCAGTGTTTGCAACATCTCAATGCTGTAGAACACTGACAACACAACAGTCAAAATATAGTTGTCCATGGTCCCTTTAAGGAAATCGGCTGATGACGCATCATCAAATGACTTCACTAGACCCTAATTGGCCGGGAAACGCTCTAAGCGGGCTTAACAAGCTCCATCAAGGGAAAGTCATTTCAGACAGCGGGATGGAGTCAGCAGCGAGGCTCGGACCTGCCACTGACATCGCCCGCCATGGCTCGTAAAATCACGGCCATAAAGATTCCACTCCCACATCCTCTGACTTCCTCGTGCACAATAACTGGCCCAGTGACAATTTCCCATTTACACTGTCTATTTCACAGTTAGTATCTCTTTTGGGATGGCGAGTGTCAGTGATGGGGTGAATTATAGAGTGAAGAATGTTCTGGTGGCCCATCCCAGTTATGATAGTCCTGAAATTATTTCTTCTGGGCAAGCTTCCTGTGAATTTTACGTTCTTGGTTCTATAGAGATAAAACATAATAACAAAGACCTTCGGATATATGAGGTCAGCGTTAGCATTTCTTTTTCTGCTTTATTCAGGGCTCCGCACAATTATATCTACAGAGATGATGCATATATGTTTTCTTTAAACTCACTAGCCTTTAGCTGGTCTGCACAAACCTACTTCGATGGTATGGCCTCCAACTTCTTTGTGTCCTGTTGCTTTTGAGGTGTTGCTCTCTCGACCCTCCGTAGCCTTGTCCTCATGTGGTGTTAATACCCTCATGTGTGGTGATTCTCTACCTGTTGCCTGACATGTTTTGGTATTATAAACAATGTTCTCCTGCATGAAGATGGAAAGGTTTAAATGGCCTATAATAAAACTTTCCTCTTCAAAGGAAATATTAAAATGTGAGAAATTTAACATGAAAGAACATACTTCACAAAACATTGATGCATGGATAAATGTGAGGGAAGGTGATTTGGATGGATCCAGATGATAGAGTAACTGCAGCTGTTAATTCCTTGCTGACTGTGATACACCACAGGGTAATGCTGCAATACTTACAGCATGCAGAGCACACTTGTCTCTGTGGTTCTGTGGTACTAATTAGTCTTGGCACATCACTACCAAATCACCTACCTTCGCTGCCCTTGTCAGACTAATGAACCTTTTGCAGCATTGCAGGGTGTCCTGCTAGCTAGAGATGTTCCACTAACTGCCAATTCCATTTCCTTACAAATCATTCTTTCAGCAGTTTGCAAGCTTTTTGCTTCTAACCCCAGTGATTTTTGTTTCCTCTGTCTTAAGAGCCGCTTAAATTCACTGTCCATAACATTCGCCGTTCTTCTTTTCCTTCCTTCTTTCTGCTGTTATCTCCACTTCCTAGTCATACTGACAGTCACTTTAAACATAGACTGCCTTTAAATGACTATGCGGCCCATTTTCTTCCAACCCCTCGAGTTTTCTGGTTCTCCGAAAGCATTTCAGGCCCATGGTTGGTGGGACTCATGACTATACCCTGCCCAGCAGTATGCTATTCAGCTGACTCCAGGGTTTCCGATGAGGTTAAAGCCTGTCCATAATGGAGAACTTAAGTTCTGCATCACCAAAGTTTTTGAGATGAAACTCCTCTTGTAAAGAGAATTGGAGAATGCCTGCTTTTATCTATAATTAATGGCTGGCTAACGAAAGTGCTTCGAAGAAAAAAGAATGAATTTGCATTTATATAGTGCCTTTCGCAGCCTCCTCAAATACACCACCCTTGACCATCTGTCTTTCCAAACTAACACTCCCCCCATCTCCAACCTCTCTTTCCTCTCCAAAGTCATTGAACATGCAGTCCCCTCCCCAATATGTGCACATCCTTCCCACACTCCATGTTTGAACCTCTGTTAGAAATATGCACATTTAAGGCTATCTCTATTCACTTTAATAATCAGGATCGACTGTAAATCAATCTGGTGGCTATATTGTGTTTAATCAGAGTTTAAGACATAAGAAGATATCGACAGACAGTTTCTTAAACGATAAGGGAATAAGGGGTTATGGAGAGCGGGCAGGGAAGTGCACCTGAGTCCATGATTGGATCAACCATGATCATATTAAATGGCGGAGCAAGCCCGAGGGGCCATATGGCCTACTCTTGCTCCTTCTTATGTTCTCATGTTCTTATAAGAAATAGGAGCAGGAGTAGGCCATATGGTCCCTCGAGCCTGCTCCACCATTCAATAAGATCATGGCTGATCTGATCTTGGCCTCAACTCCACTTCCCCGCCCACTCCCCATAACCCTTGACTCCTTTATCATTCAAAAATCTGTCTATCTCCACCTTAAATATATTCAAAGACCCAACCTCCACAACGTTCTGGGGTAGAGAATTTCAAAGATTCACAACTCACTAAGAGAAGAAATTCCTCCTCATTTCCGTTTTAAATGGGCGGTCCTTGTTTTGAGACTATGTCCCCTAGTTCTAGATTCCCCCACGAGGGGAAACATCCTCTCTGCATCTATCCTGTCAAGTCCCCTCAGAATCTTATGTTTCCATAAGATCGCCTCTCATTCTTCTAAACTCCAAGGAGTATAGGCCCAACCTGATTAAACTTTCTTCATATGACAACCCCTTCATCTCAGGAATCAACCTCGTGAACCTTCTCTGAACTGCCTCCAATGCAAGTATATCCCTCCTTAAATAAGGAGACCAAAACTGTACGCAGTACTCCAGATGTCATCTTACCAACACCCTATACAGTTGGAGCAGGACTTCCCTACTTTTATACTCCATCCCCCTTGCAATAAAACCCAGTATTCCATTTGCCTTCCTGATTACTTACTATACCTGCATGCTAACTTTTTGCATTTCATGCATAAGAACCCCCAGATCCCTCTGTACTACAGCATTTTGTAATCGATCCTCATTTAAATAATAATTTGCTTTTATATTTTTCCACAGTATAGTCCATCTGCCAAATTTTTGTCCATTCACTGAGCCTATCTATATCCCTGTGTAGATTCTTTGCGTCATCCAGAACTTAAAGAAGGGTAACTTTGAAGGTAAGAGGCGTGAATTGGCGAGGATTGATTGGCGAATGATACTTGAGGGGTTGACTGTGGATGGGCAATGGCAGACATTTAGAGACCGCATGGATGAACTACAACAATTGTACATTCCTGTCTGGCATAAAAATAAAAAAGTGAAGGTGGCTCAACCGTGGCTATCAAGGGAAATCAAGGATAGTATTAAAGCCAAGGAAGTGGCATACAAATTGGCCAGAAATAGCAGCGAACCCGGAGACTGGGAGAAATTTAGAACTCAGCAGAGGAGGACAAAGGGTTTGATTAGGGCAGGGAAAATGGAGTACGAGAAGAAGCTTGCAGGCAACATTAAGACGGATTGCAAAAGTTTCTATAGATATGTAAAGAGAAAAAGGTTAGTAAAGACAAATGTAGGTCCCCTGCAGTCAGAATCAGGGGAAGTCATAACGGGGAACAAACAAATGGCGGACCAATTGAACAAGTACTTTGGTTCGGTATTCACTAAGGAGGATACTAACAACATTCCGGATATAAGAAGGGTCAGAGGGTCTAGTAAGGAGGAGGAACTGAGGGAAATCCTTATTAGTCAGGAAATTGTGTTGGGGAAATTGATGGGATTGAAGGCCGATAAATCTCCAGGGCCTGATGGACTGCATCCCAGAGTACTTAAGGAGGTGGCCTTGGAAATAGCAGATGCATTGACAGTCATTTTCCAACATTCCATTGACTCTGGATCAGTTCCTATCGAGTGGAGGGTAGCCAATGTAACCCCACTTTTTAAAAAAGGAGGGAGAGAGAAAACAGGGAATTATAGACCGGTCAGCCTGACATCGGTAGTGGGTAAGATGATGGAATCAATTATTAAGGATGTCATAGCAGCGCATTTGGAAAGAGGTGAGATGATAGGTCCAAGTCAGCATGGATTTGTCAAAGGGAAATCATGCTTGACAAATCTTCTGGAATTTTTTGAGGATGTTTCCAGTAGAGTGGACAAGGGAGAACCAGTTGATGTGGTATATTTGGACTTTCAGAAGGCTTTCGACAAGGTCCCACACAAGAGATTAATGTGCAAAGTTAAAGCACATGGGATTGGGGGTAGTGTGCTGACATGGATTGAGAAATGGTTGTCAGACAGGAAGCAAAGAGTAGGAGTAAATGGGTACTTTTCGGAATGGCAGGCAGTGACTAGTGGGGTACCGCAAGGTTCTGTGCTGGGGCCCCAGCTGTTTACACTGTATATTAATGATTTAGACGAGGGGATTAAATGTAGTATCTCCAAATTTGCGGATGACACTAAGTTGGGTGAGCTGCGAGGAGGAGGCTATGAGGCTGCAGAGTGACTTGGATAGGTTAGGTGAGTGGGCAAATGCATGGCAGATGAAGTATAATGTGGATAAATGTGAGGTTGTCCACTTTGGTGGTAAAAACAGAGAGACAGACTATTATTTGAATGGTGACAGATTAGGAAAAGGGGAGGTGCAACGAGACCTGGATGTCATGGTACATCAGTCATTGAAGGTTGGCATGCAGGTACAGCAGGCGGTTAAGAAAGCAAATGGCATGTTGGCTTTCATAGCGAGGGGATTTGAGTACAGGGGCAGGGAGGTGTTGCTACAGTTGTACAGGGCCTTGGTGAGGCCACACCTGGAGTATCGTGTACAGTTTTGGTCTCCTAACCTGAAGAAGGACATTCTTGTTATTGAGAGAGTGCAGTGAAGGTTCACCAGACTGATTCCCGGGATGGCGGGACTGACCTATCAAGAAAGATTGAATCAACTGGGCTTGTATTCACTGGAGTTCAGAAGAATGAGAGGGGACCTTATAGAAACGTTTAAAATTCTGATGGGTATAGACAGGTTCGATGCAGGAAGAATGTTCACAATGTTGGGGAAGTCCAGAACCAGGAGTCACAGTCTAAGGATAAGGGGTAAGCCATTTAGGACCGAGATGAGGAGAAACTTCTTCACCCAGAGAGTGGTGAACCTGTGGAATTCTCTACCACAGAAAGTTGTTGAGGCCAATTCACTAAATATATTCAAAAAGGAGTTAGATGTAGTCCTTACTACTAAGGGGATCAAGGGGTATGGCAAGAAAGCAGGAATGGGGTACTGAAGTTGCATGTTCAGCCATGAACTCATTGAATGGCGGTGCAGGCTAGAAAGGCCGAATGGCCTACTCCTGCACCTATTTTCTATGTTTCTATCCTCACAACTTGCTTTTCCACCTATCTTTGTATCATCAGCAAATTCGGTCTCTTCATCCAAATTATTAATATAAATTATAAATAGTTGAGGCCCCAGCACTGATCCCTGTGGCACCCCACTAGTTACAGTTTGCCAACCTGAAAATGACCCATTCATCCCTACTCTCTGTTTTCTGTTAGTTAGCCAATCCTCTATCCATGCTAATATATTATCACCAAACTCGTGAGCGCTTATCTTGTGCAGTAACCTTTTATGTGGCACCTTATTGAATGCTTTCTGGAAATCCAAATATACAACATCAACTGATTCTCCTTGCTCTCTGCTCATTACATCCTCAAAGAACTCCAGTAGATTTGTCAAACATGATTTCCCTTTCATAAAACCATGCTGACTCTGCTTGACTGCATTATGATTTTCTAAATGTCTTGCTGCTACTTCCTTAATGATGGACTCCAGCATTTTCCCAATGACAGATGTTAGGCTAACTAGTCTATAGTTTCCTGATTTCTGTCTCCCTCCTTTCTTCAATAGAGATGTTACATTTGTGGTTTTCCAGTCCGCTGGGACCTCTCCAGAATTCAGGGAATTCTGGTAGATTACAACCAATGCATCCACTATCTCTGCAGCCATTTCTTTTAAGACCCTAGGATGCAGGCCATCAGGTCCAGGGGACTTGTCCACCTTTAGTCCCATTAGTTTTCCTAGTACTTTATCTCTAGTGATTGTGATTGTTTTAAGTCCCCCCCACCACCTGCCCCCCCCCCCACAATAGCTCCTTGATTATCAATTATTGGGATGTTTTTTGTGTCCTCTTTCGTGAAGACCGATACAAAATATTTGTTCAAAAGTCTCTGCCATTTCCCCGTTTCCCATTATTAATTCCCCAGTCCCATCCTCTAAGGGACCAATGTTTACTTTAACTACTCGCTTCCTTTTTATTTACCTGTAGAAGCTCTTACTGTCTGTTTTTATATTTCTTGCTAGTTTACTTACTCTCATAAACTATCTTCTCTGTCTTTATCATTTTTTTAGTCATCCTTTGCTGGTTTCTAAAAATCTCCAATCCTCTGGCCTTCCACTATCCTTCGCAACATTGTATGCCTTTGTTTTCAATTTGATACCATCCTTTATTTCCTTAGTTAGCCAGTGATGGTTCAGCCTTCTCTTAGTGTGTTTATTTCTCACTGGAATAAATCTTTGCTGTGGGTTAGGAAATATATCCTTAAATGTTTGCCACTGCGCTTCTACAGTCTTACCCTGTAATATATTTATTATATTCCAAAGATGGAATGTAACACATTAGTTATCTAGCAAAAACATACAACCGTAACAGAAAGTTAATTCCCATCCCGATCGGACAAACGGCTGACGCATGTGAACAGTTCTTTGGCTTGCAGTCTCTTTCTCTGTTTAGAGCTTCCTTTGGTAAAGCATGGGATCCATCGAAAAGTGTTCGACCAGTTCCACTTCTGTTTTGCCTTCCCCTCACACTGTCTGTGGTGAAAAGATCTCTAAATGTTACTTTTATTCTTTTTAAGGGTGGGCCTGACCCTGGATATTGACAAGACCTTTTGACCTATAAAGGTTTCCCGAAAAACGTAATACCCAATAAGACTTCTAGTTCTTTGTCTTGATTTTTGAAACAAAGCCCATCCTAAAGATGTCTTACAATTTTGACCACGTGTTTTCTCTCTTTTCACTAACCCAGGGTTTATTCCTGTGGAAATCTCTCTCATCTCTCTCGCCCCATCCTCTCCTTTGATCCCAAGAAGCCAAACCAGAAAACTGCTCGCCCCAGTGTCATTATCTCGTTTACGACGTAGCAACATGTTTACGTTACCTCTCTCAATTTCCATCCATTCAAAGTCTTTCCAAAACAAATTGTTTTAACATACATAAACAAAACTAAAGCTTTAACCTGAAAACCACAGATAATGGTTGTCATAGTGCAAAATACTGTAACTTCTCAGCAGGGTACCAAGACATTAGCATTTCTAAGCAGCTTGAATAAACAATTCATCTCCAGTTCAAAACAACAATTTAAACACAGCATTCGTATCAGTTTTATATATTTTTATGTATCCCTAATTTTTAACACCTCCCGAATCAGGTTTCCGTCCCTGCCGTAGCACTGAAACGGCCTTAATCAAAGTCACAAATTACATCCTCTGTGACTATGAATGTGCTGCACTATCCCTCCTCCTCCTTCTTGATCTTGCTGTAGCCTTTGACACAGTAAACCACACCATCCTCTTCCAATGCCTCTTCTCCATTATACAGCTGAGTGGAACTGTCCTTGCCTCTTACCTATTCAGTCATAGTCAAAGAATCTTCTGCAATGGCTTCTCTTCTCACTGTTACCTCTGCAGTCTCGCTAGGATCTATCTTTGGTGCCCTCCTGTTTCTCATCTACATGCTGTCTCTCGGCGACATCATTCAAAGAC
This sequence comes from Pristiophorus japonicus, assembly GCF_044704955.1. Lineage (NCBI taxonomy): Eukaryota > Metazoa > Chordata > Chondrichthyes > Pristiophoridae > Pristiophorus > Pristiophorus japonicus. The sequence continues at coordinate 69,219,362 of NC_091987.1, read as the reverse complement.
ATGATGTCAGGTTCCACATGTACGCTGACAACACACTACTCTACCTCATCACCTGCTCTGTCTCTCTCTCTCTCTCTCTCTCTCGAGCCCTCCACTGCCTTTGTGTTGTTCGACTGCTTGTCTGATATACAGTCCTGGATGAGCTGCAATTTTCTTCAATTAAATATGAAGAAATCAAAGTCATTGTCTTCAGCCCCTGCCACAAACTCCATTTCCTGCCACTACATTTCATTCCCCTCCCTGGCCACCGGCTGAAACAGCCACATGGACTCCATCAACGATTGTACATATGGGAAGCCAACCAACCTGACAAAGAGAAAAGCCCTCTCATTATCCTTTGCAAAAGTTATGAAGACATTGGTCTTGGCAAACAGTGCAATATAGTGATGCGCTGCAGTCTCACTGATCTGACATGTCACCTGAAAGCAGCTTGCTGGGAATCAGCTGCATAGAAGATCAAGGCAGTCATGACTTTCACCACTGTGGGTGAGAGCTATCTGAGGAGGATTGGAAGTTAAGCTGTTGTAGATGGCAAGGTGTTGAGACAGCCTCCCTGGTGGAACATAACCAGCGGAAATACAGTTCATCAAACAGGCCCAAGTAACTGTGCCATTGTCTGTAAAAAGTCCCTGGGGCAAGTGTGGTTCCACTAAGTTCTCCTCCGATGCATGCTCACCTGTCTTTGTTAATAACTGGCAAACTCCTCCTCATCCTGCAGCTACCTGAGAGCAAGAGGAATTCCCAAAGGACAGTCCATTCAAAGTTTTCAATTCTCACTTAAATTTCCATAAATGAGTAAAAGAGCAAAAGTTTTTTAAAAAGCTGAATCAAATTGAAATGTCAGAAAATGTACTTAAATTATTGCAAGAAAAGGAAACCAACAAGTCTTTCCCTAAAGTTCCAAATATTTGTCCCAAAACAATGCAACACAGAGTACTGAGATCACCAGAAAGTGCCTTCTTCTGGGTGTGTGCCTGTTATGCAGTCCTGCACCCCTCCTTTAACAGGCTCATTGCAATGATGTTGCACTTTTGTCACAAGCACATTGAAAAAGCAGGGCACGGAGCCCTGGTCTCGTTTATTTACTTTGAAGAAGTAAGGAGTCTTGTACAGTGGAGTCGTGCATGCCTCCTGCCCCTCCAGAGCTGCCCAGTCGAATTATATTACGTAACACATTTCAGGCACTCAGTCTCTTCCTTCCTCTGCTTTTCCACCCCTCCCCTCATCCAGCACCCAGCTGCACGGTCAGTAGAAAGTATACCTTATAGTTTAGAAATTCACATAATGTGGACAGAAGAGGAGGACTAGGCAGGTAGTGCAGGAGTCCCCTGAGTCCATCTCGCTCTTCAACCGGTACTCTGTACTGAGTACCGGTGAGGGCGATGGTGGCTCTGGGGAATGCAGCCAGAGCCAAGTCCACGGCACCATGGGTGGCTCAGCTGCACAGGGGGGGAGGAAAAAGAATGGAAGAGCTATAGTGGTAGGGGATTCAATAGTCAGGGGAGCAGACAGACGTTTCTGCAGCCACAGAAGTGACTCCAGGATGGTATGCTGCCTCCCTGGTGCCAGGGGCAAGGATGTCACTGAGCGGCTGCAGGGTATTCTGGGGGGAGAGGGTGAACAGCCAGAGGTCGTGGTCCACATTGGTACCAATGACATAGGTAGGAAGAGGGATGAGGTTCTGCAGGCAGCGTTTAGGGAGCTAGGAGAGAGATTAAAAAGCAGGACCTCAAAGGTAGTAATTTCCGGATTACTCCCAGTGCCACGAGCTAGTGAGTACAGAAATAGGAGGATAGAGCAGATGAATACGTGCCTGGAGAGATGGTGCAGGCGGGAGGGCTTTAGTTTCCTGAGGCATTGGGACCGCTTCTGGGGGAGGTGGACCTGTACAAGCCAGACATGGTGCACCTCAACAGAGCCGGGACCAATATCCTCGTGGGGAGGTTTGCTAGTGCTGTTGGGGAGGGTTTAAACTAGCTTCGCAGGGTAATGGGAACCTGAGAATAGATTCAGTAGGGAGGGGAGTAAAGCTGGAATTAGAAAGCAAAAATAAAGAAAGCGAGTTTGAAGGAGAGAGGAAACAAGCAGGAAAAAAGGGTAAAAAAAAAATCAAATTTAAAGGCACTTTGTCTAAATCCAAGTAGCATTTGTAACAAAATAGATGAGTTGACAGCACAAATTGAGACAAATGGGTATGATCTAATAGCCATTACAGAGACGTGGTTGCAAGGTGACCAGAACTGGGAATTAAATATTCAGCGATATTTGACAATGCGGAAGGACAGACAGAAAGGAAAAGGAGGTGGAGTAGCTCTATTGCTAAAGGATGGAATCACTGCAATAGTGAGAAATGATATTGGCTCAAATGATCAGGATGTTGAAACAGTTTGGGCGGAGATAAGGAATAATAAGGGGAAAATGTCACTGGTGGGCATAGTCTATAGGCCCCCTAACAATAACAACTCTGTTGGTCGGAGCATAAACCAGGAAATAGTGGGGACTTGTAAAAAGGGAACAGCAATAATCATCGGTGATTTTAACCTCCATATTGATTGAAAAAATCAAATTGGTCAGGGTAGCCTTGAGGAGGAGTTCATAGAGTGCGTAAGGGACGGGTTCCTTGAGCAGTAAGTAACGGAACAAACCAGGGGCAAGCTATCTTAGATCTGGTCCTGTGTAATGAGACAGGATTAATAAACAATCTCCTAGTAAAGGATCCCTTCGGAATGAGTGATCATAGCATGATTGAATTTCAAATTCAGATGGAGGGTGAGAAAGTTGGATCTCTAACCAGCGTACTAAGCTTGAATAAAGGAGACTATGAAGGTATGAGGGCAGAGTTGGGTAAAGTGGACTGGGAAAATAGATTAAAGTGTAGGACGGTTGATCAACAGTGGCATACATTTAAGGAGAGACTTGTCCCCTTTTTTTAAAGGTGGGAAAGTCGTCGCTAGAGTCCTCCTCAACCATCTTCTCCCTGTGACTGAGGAGCTCCTCCTGGAGTCACAGTGCTGATGGTGTCTCCTACGGGGCACAACGGACATGATCTTTACAGCGTGACAGCTACAGGAAAAATGCAGGGAACAGCACTAGCCCTTAAACATGGCCTTCTTCGACCTTACAAAGGCCTTTGACACTGTCAACCGCGAGGGTTTGTGGAGCGTCCTCTTCCATTTCGGATGCCCCCAAAAGTTCATCACCTTCCTCCGCCTGCTCCACGATGACATGCAGGCCGTGATCCTTATCAACAGATCCATTACAGACCCGATCCACATCCGGACCAGGGTCAAACAGGGCTGCGTCATCACCCCAACCCTCTTCTCAATCTTCATCGCTGCCATGCTCCACCTCACAATCAACAAGCTCCCCGCTGGAGTGGAACTAAACAACAGAACCAGTGGGAAGGTGTTCAACCTTCGCCGTCTCCAGGCCAGGTCCAAGATCATCCCAACCTCTATCGTCGAGCTACAGTACGCGGACGACGCCTGCATCTGTGCACATACAGAGGCTGAACTCCAGGACATAGTTGACGTACGAAAGCATGGGCCTTACACTAAACATCAGCAAGAAAAAGGTCCTCCACCAGCCTGTCCTTACCGCACAGCACTGTCCCCCAGTCATCAAGATCCACGGCATGGCCCTGGACAACGTGGACCACTTCCCATATCTCGGGAGCCTCTTATCAACAAGAGCAGACATTGACGACGAGATCCAACACCGCCTCCAATGCGCCAGTGCAGCCTTCGGCCGCCTGAGGAACGGAGTGTTTGGAGACCAGGCCTTCAAAACTGCCACCAAGCTCATGGTCTACAGGGCTGTAGTAATACCTGCCCTCCTGTATGGCTCACAAACATGGACCATGTACAGTAGACACCTCAAGTTGTTGGAGAAATACCACCAACGATGTCTCCGTAAGATTCTACAAATCACCTGGGAGGACAGACGCACCAACATTAGTGTCCTCGACCAGGCCAACATCTCCAGCATTGAAGCACTGACCACACTTGATCAGCTCCGCTGGGCAGGCCACATAGTTCGCAGGCCAGACAAGAGACTCCCAAAGCAAGTGCTCTACTCAGAACTCCTTGACGGCAAACAAGCCAAAAGTGGGCAGTGGAAATGTTACAGGAACACCCTCAAAGCCTCCCTCATAAAGTGCAATATCCCCACTGACATCTCGGAATCCTTGGCCAAAGACCGCCCTAAGTGGAGGAAGCGCATCCGGGAGGGCACTGTGCACCTCGAGTCTCGTCGCCGAGAGCGTGCAGAAATCAAACGCAGGCAGCGGAAAGAGCATGCGGCAAACCAGTCCCACCCATCCCTTCCCTCAACGATTATCTGCCCCACCTATGACAGAGACTGTGGTTCTCGTATTGGACTGTACAGCCACCTAAGAACTCATGTTAAGAATGGAAACAAGTCTTCCTCGATTCCGAGGGACTGCCTATGATGATGATGACATTTAAGGAGATATTTCACAACTCTCAAGAAAAATATATTCCAGTGAGGAGGTGAGGAGAAAAGGGTGTAAGAGAAAAGATAGCCATCCGTGGCTGACTAAAGAAATAAAGGGTGGTATCCAATTAAAAACAAGGGTGTACAAAGTGGCCAAAACTAGTGGGAGGACAGAAGATTGGGAAGCTTTTAAAAGCCAGCAAAGAATGACTACAAAAATGATTAAGAAAGGGAAGATAGACTTTATGGCAGAGGATACTAACAATATTCCAACAGTGGATAGTCAAGAGGCTATGGGGGGGAGGAACTTAACACAATCACAATCACTAAGGAGGTGGTACTCAGTAAGATAATGGGACTAAAGGCAAATAAATTCCCTGGACCTGATGGCTTACAACTTAGGATCTTAAGAGAAGTAACAGCAGGGATTGTGGATGCATTGGGTGTAATTTACCAAAATTCCCTGGATTCTGGGGCGGTCCCAGCAGATTGGAAAACTGCAAATGTAACGCCCCTATTTAAAAAAGGAGGCAGACAAAAAGCAGGAAACTATAGACCAGTTAGCCTAACATCTGTGGTTGGGAAAATGTTGGAGTCCATTATTAAAGAAGCAGTAGCAGGACATTTGGAAAATCATAATTTGGTCAGGCAGAGTCAGCATGGATTTATGAAGGGGAAGTCATGTTTGACAAATTTGCTGGAATTCTTTGAGGATGTAACGAACAGGGTGAATAAAGGGGAACCAGTGGATGTGGTGTATTTGGACTTCCAGAAGGCATTTGACAAGGTGCCACATAAAAGGTTACTGCACAAGATAAAAGTTAACGGGGTTAGGGTAATATATTAGCATGGATAGAGGATTGGCTAGCAGAAAACATAGAGTCGGGATAAATGGTTCATTCTCGGGTTGGCAATCACTAACTAGTGGGGGGCCACAGGGACCCCAACTATTTACAATCTATATAAACAACTTGGAAGAAGGGACCGAGTGTAACATAGCCAAGTTTGCTGACGATACAAAGATGGGAGGAAAAGCAATTTGTGAGGAGGACACAAAAAATCTGCAAAAGGACATAGGCAGGCTAAGTGAGTGGGCAAAAATTTGGCAGATGGAGTATAATGTTGGAAAGTGTGAGGTCATGCACTTTGGCAGAAAAAAATCAAAGAGCAAGTTATTATTTAAATGGAGAAAGTTTGCAAAGTGCTGCATTACAGCGGGACCTGGGGGTACTTGTGCATGAAACACAAAAGGATAGTATGCAGGTACAGCAAGTGATCAGGAAGGCTATTGGAATCTTGGCCTTTATTGCGAAGGGGATGGAGTATAAAAGCAAGGAAGTGTTGCGACAGTTATACAGGGTATTGGTGAGGCCACACCTGGAATACTGCATGCAGTTTTGGTTTCCATATTTACGAAAGGATAAACTTGCTTTGGAGGCAGTTCAGAGAAGGTTCACTAGGTTGATTCCGGAGATGAGGGGGTTGATTTATGAGGAAAGGTTGAGTAGGTTGGGCCTCTACTCATTGGAATTCAGAAGAATGAGAGGTGATCTTATCGAAACTTATAAGATTATGAGGGGGCTTGACAAGGTGGATGCAGAGAGGATGTTTCCACTGATGGGAGAGACTTGAACTAGAGGGCATGATCTTAGAATGAGGGGCTGCCCATTTAAATCACAGATGAGGAGAAATTTCTTCTCTCAGAGAATTGTAAATTTGTGGAATTCACTGCCTCAGAGAGCTGTGGAAGCTGGGTTATTGAATAAATTTAAGAGAGGAATAGACAGTTTCTTAAATGATAAGGGAATAAAGGGGTTATGGGGAACGGGCAGGGAAGTGGACTTGAGTCCATGATCGGATCAGCCATGATCATATTAAATGGCCTACTCCTGCTCCTATTTCTTATGTTCTTATGTCAGATGAAGCATACAGTCTTCAGTCTGGTTAGTTCACCTTCAAAGGGTATGCAACAGTCCTGCTGAGCAAAACAGAGAAACGCTAAAGAAAATCTCACTGAAGAGCAAAAGAAATTGTCAACATTTCTACCACTATCACTCAAGTCTTTGCAGTAAAATAAGTGCTACAACAAACCTGAGTGTTACCTGCATATTTGTAAAAAAAAAATGTTTTGTTATTTTCACTAAGGGGTTTTAACCTGTTTAGAAAGATAAGCTTTAAGGTTTATGGTTCAAGTGCCAAGCTTGCTGATTCGGTTAAAACGTTGCATAATGTACTTTGTAAATGGATGGCTAACTGAAATGATCTAATTGTATTATTGCAGTCAAGCAGAGCTATGTCTTATCAATCAGTCTCCTCATATTATATCTTGAGATAATTATTCAACATGCTGATTTTGAAGAAAGATTTACCTGCTTGTAAGCTGAATTGATGTAAAATGTAGTGCATGTACCTTCAGGGAATTTAAAAATACCTTATGAAAAATGTAAAATTAGCCCAAAGTCTAAACTATAACACATGATATTTATAAATATTCTTTTAGAATAAATCAGTTCATGCTGGCTCAATTGACTTGGCCAATTTAAATTTCATGCAGGTATTTTTGAAATCATGCGTTACTTTCCTGTGGGCATCAAAATCATATTTCCATGGGTTCTGTGCTGAAACTAACTCTAAAAATGCTATTTTCAATTACTGTGCTGTCTCAGCATTGAGCAGCTCCCAATTTCTCCCCTTAAACCAAGAACTGTGACCTTGACATTTAATCAGCACTTGAGAATTGTTGAATGTCTCATGCACTCAACAGTAATGGAGGTTATTGCTCAAATAAATGCAGGACTCTGGGATTCAATGCACCAAAGGTAGAATTCTGCCTCACTTAAATTCCCTTCATTGCGTGACCTGAATTATTTCATAAATCAATTTTTCAGACATAACATCTTATTAAACAAAGGAGCACTGAAAGCAAGTGGCATTTTTATTTCAATTATTTTCACATTTATATTTCTTCATAAACAAAAAGCACAGCATCCAAATAAAAAGCCTCCAGTCCATCATAAAATAATTTTACAATAAGGAAGCACACCAAGAATGTGTGTAAAATATGCAACACGCATTCCCAAGAAACCTATACATATTAAAAGCACGTTGTGAAACTTAAAAAATAAATATTTTAGTGTTTTTGAAATCCTTGACTTTATCTTGCATGATGGCTCAGTGGGTAGTACTGGCGTGGTACTGAGTCGATGGTTCCATTTCCAATTTGTGGTGAGTCAGTTCATCTCACCTGGGGCAGCAACTGCAGGGACACTGCAGTTGGTCTCATCAGGCCGGACAAGGGAGTAGAAAAATCAGCCAGGACTCACAATTGTGGTCACTATCCAGTGACACAAGCTAGAAAGCATGTATGTGGATTTTGGATGAGAACAAGATGAGGCTTGTTCATAATGCCCCTCATAGTCAAAGCAGGGCAGGAAAGGTGAAAGCAATGGTACATTCACCTACATCCTGATGTGCGTATCATCCCAACCTCTTCACTCTGCCTTCTTAAACCTACTCCAGCACATCACTCCTCACAACAACTTAGCTTTCAGGTGCACCCATTCCACTCTGCACTTCCTCATATCTCCATCTGCCCATTCACCACTGACACTCACCTTCATCCTCATGCAATGTCATGCCTCTCCCTCATAATCACTCTCAACAAATGCTCTCCATCTCCACATGCCATTACACTCACTTCTAGTTCTCTTCCATCCCTCCTTGCAAGGGACAAGAGCACAGAACATCAGGGAGAGGCAGAGAACCGAGGGTAGGCCTCCACAGATCTTTCAATTAATAGTTACAGAAGAGGGGGTGCTGGAGATCAGCGGAATCTTGACATGCCTGGCCGTCGGAGATGAGGGCCTGCCAGCTACCTGGTGACAGAATTAAATATCAGACAGCCACATGGTATACAACGCTCACTCGTGTTGACTTGATGTCAACAGCGATTGAAATATGATCATGTGCATAATGATAACTTCAAACATACTTACCTTGACAGTAATCATTCATGTCTTTTATCTCCCACAGGGCCTTCACACGTGTATTAGTAGATGGTTGAGTGCACCCACGACGTCGACTTCTCGGAGGAGCTCACTCCCTCTGAGGGTCCACCATCACAGGACACATGCAGACTATGCACCAGCTCAGATACTCGCAGTTCGAGAGATAGTTGGGTATTTACAGGGTAACTCGCACTTCACAAATGAGCAAGAGCAGATGGTGGAGCCAGGGACAGCAGTGGAGAGTCCGCATCGGAGGGCACAGGACTCTCCAAGCTCTGCTCAGCTGTATGCTGATTCTGTACCTCGGGGGCCGCTGATGAAGTGGATGTTTATTGACAGCAGCAGAGAATGTGTGATAAATTTAAGACAGAAATAGACAGTTTCTTAAATGATAAGGGGATAAGGGGTTATGAGGAGTGGGTGGGGAAGTGGAGCTGAGTTGACGATCAGATCAGCCATTATCATTCAGCCACATTGTGCACACTTGCAGAGAGATTGGAGGAGTCCACCTCAAGCATGAGTGGCATGCTGTCATAGGCAGTGCCGGATTAAGGCTGTGAGGGGCCTAAGGCTAATAGGAGGGAAGGACCTATATTTGTGCTATATATTACATACAATTCATAAAATCATCAAACAAATATAATTGTATATTTTTCCAAATTTAACAACTAACAAAAATCAAAGTTATGTACATTAACAAACAGCATACAATTCAAACAGAGAATGGTTTCTTCCTGGCTTTAAAATGTGATATCAAACAAAAAATTCTCTGAGTACATATTTTCAAACAAAGGCTGGTAAGTTCCTGGCCTTGACTGTGGTAAACAAATTACAAAAATCAAAGCTAGTACATTAAAAAAAACAGCAAAAACAGCATACAGTTCAGGCAGAGATTGGTTTCTTCCACGCCTTAGCTGTGGCAAAGTCGTGAATAATATCATCAAAATTTAAAGACCTGACAATTTCACTCTCAATGTTCAAAAGAGACAAAGCAGCTATCAAACGAGGGAATGGCAAAGCATAATCCTTACATAGTTACATGAACTGCAAAATTTAACATTTAGGAAGCCAGGCTAGAAAGTATTTTAGTGAATCAATTTTTCTTAAAGAAAACAGTATTGAGATTACTATCTTGACAAAAACTACTTGGTTTGAGAACACAGGTCAGAATAACGTAAAAATATAGGAAAAAAGAGAGCAGCTAAAGGTCACAAGGGCTTATCAAAGCTGCCCTCCCCCAAAAAACAAATGCATAATTCCAATATAGTGGCCCTGAAATTCCGGCCTCCCTGGGTCCGTATGAAGTTTATATGGACCCAGGAAGGCATCGAAAAAGCCGGTTTTCGGCGCAAATTGCGCATGCGCTGAAAACCAGCTTTTCCGATCTGTCAAGTTTCTAGCTTGACAGATCCTCCGCAGATCGGGAGTGAGGACATTTATAAGTGCAAGTTTCCAATATTTACGCTTACAAATGTCCTCAAAAATCTTGCGCCTGAAAAAGCATAGCCTACTTTTACAGGCGCAAGAGTTTTAAAAAACACAAAAACATATAAAAATAAAGTTATGAAAACATATTTTATCATTAAAAACCCTCCCCACAATGGTAAGTTTATTTTTTTAAACTTTTTTAAAAGTCGGGAAAATATTTATCTTTTTAAGACATTAATAACTTTAGTTTAAATGAATGTATATATTTTCTATTTTTTATTAGTGTTTTGGGTGTTTGGGGCTGTTTCTTAATCAATGTTAATTGGAGTTTAGGACCTTTCGGAACTCCTATTACTATGATACTTTACCTGATTGGCTGCCCAAAGCCATGTGACTCCAGCTCCAAGCCTGCGCACATCCCGACGTGCACGTGTTGCGACGTGCAGTCAACTCAGGCCACAGCATCGGAAAGTCGAACGTCGGCAGCAGCTTAAGGTTGGTGCGTATTTCTTCTCTAAAATGCCTGCGGGAAGGCGGGAATTTCAGGGCCAGTCTTTCAGACTTAATTGGAAATATTCCTGTTTTACCTCTAGTAGCTTCTAGCAGGATATCTAGAGGTATCTATGAGGGATATTTAGGGGTATCTATGAGGACATACATACTCTACTAAATACTTTTGACATTTGATTTTGACATCTACATTTCCACTTTCAAAAGATAAATGAAAATTCTTCATCCTTTGTAAGCATTCCCAATTATCAAACCTGATAATATTTATGCAGTTATCCTATGAACAGCGTACATAACTCTCCGGGTGAATTTTTTGTTGATATTTACACATGCTTCAAGATTGTCACAAAATTCTATACACACTTTGAGCCATAAGGACGTAATATTCTGCACCTCTGAAGATATAGTTATGCAGTTATATATGATATTGCTTAACCAACCTTGTGACAAAGATTTAGGGTTAATGATATAAAAATTAGGGCCTAAAGTCGAGGGTTTAAAAATTATGAGAGCCTAAGGCTTGCTTCCACTCTAAAAGTGAGTTCTCAGGTGACTGATTTCAAGGGACTGCCTATGATGATGATGACTACGAAAAGGAAGAGTAAAGATTTGTTGTTGCACAAGGGTATGCCCATGGGTGTGTTAGACATTGTTATCTTGGCCCAAGTTTCCACATGCGCCTAGAACGGCGCAGTCCCGACCTGGACACCCGTTTTTCGCGCCACAAAGTGCGCCTAAAAAAATCCTCGGTATTCTCCACCTACTTGCAGGTCCTCTGGCCCTCGGCGCAGCCAGCACGAGCTGTGGGGGGGCGGAGCCAGGTCCCTGCGCTGAAAACAGTGCCGGGACCTCTGCACATGCACGCTACAGTGGGCACGCAAGTGCAGTAGCTCCAGGTGCCGAACTGTGTGGGAGGGGCCAGAAGCACGCAGCCCCTAGCCCTGGCTGAATGGCCTCACTGGGGCTGCGTGAATAAGGCTCCTCCCACGGCCAGCTCCTGCTCCCCCCCCCGACCAGACCCAACACTCGCTCCCCGCCCTGCCTCCGGACCAGACCCGACACCACCCACCACCCCCCCTGCCTCCGGACCAGACCCGACACCCGCTCCCCCCGCCCCCCGCCCCCACTTCCGGACCAGACCAGACCCGACACCCGCTCCCCGCCCCCCCACCCCCCGACTGACCCGACCCGACCCGACCCGCACTCCCGACCCCCCCCCCCCACTGGACCCGACCCGACTCCCGCTCCCGGACTGGTTCCGACCTGACCTCCCCCCCTCCCCCCCTCTCTCTCTCCCCCCCCTCTCCCTCTCCCTCTCCCCCCCCTCTCCCTCTCCCCCCTCTCTCCCTCTCCCCCCTCTCTCCCTCTCCCCCCCTCTCTCTCCCCCCCTCTCTCTCCCTTTCCCCCCCCCCCCCACCCCCGACCCAACCCAACCCAACGCCACCTACCTGTAAATCTGGTGCTGGGGACGGGCCGGCAGCCTTCGGTCCCGAAAGGCCTGCCTGAAGCACTTTCACACAGGTCGGAAGATGGTTTATTTAATCTTTTCTTTGCTTATAAATGTTTATTCAGGTTGGATTTATTTGTATAATATTTGTATAAGTATAAATAAGGATTTATTATAGAATTTAATGAGTTCCCTTCCTCCCCTCCCACCTCGTTCTGGACGCCTAATTTGTAACCTGCGCCTGATTTTTTAATGTGTAGAACAGGTTTTTTCAGTTCTACAAAAATCTTCAATTGCTCCATTCTACTTTAGTTTGGAGTACGTTTTCACTGTGGAAACTTTCAAATCAGGCGTCAGTGGCCGGACACTCCCCCTTTTGAAGAAAAAATTCTGTTCCAAAGTAGAACTGTTCTACCTGACTAGAACTGCAGAAAAAAAAAATGTGGAGAATTGCGATTTCTAAGATAGTCCGTTCTCCACCAGTTGCTCCTAAAAATCAGGCGCAAATCATGTGGAAACTTGGGCCCATTGTATGGCCTCCTGCGAGCTGCACCTCTTTGCTGCTCCCCTC